>NC_090895.1:18556348-18583848 GCF_036669925.1 Montipora capricornis | reverse complement strand
AAGGGCTAGTCTAAAAATAATCCTACTTGTGAAAACGCCGTTCCACAGACGCTGTATGGAAGTTGCCCGCTCCAGATGGGCTCCTGTAATAATTTAAAATTTCCTGGTGTTACCTTGGTCCAAAAATTACATCCAAACTTGTCCTCAGCTTTTGATCCTTAACATGGTTTATTTTACCTTGTTCCCTAAGATATTTTGTCTTTGTTTCCCAGTAGTTCAATTTACCCATGTTCCCTTGTTCACCAAACCCTTGGGAGGGCCTCGCGTATCACCACATTTCATACCTGTGCGTTGTCGCTGATGTTAAAGATTGTTATTTCTCTTGGCACCGTCTGTAACTCTGCTTGATACAATACAAATCCGTATCCCTGGCCTCCATTGTTATTTATCGGGAGCATTTCCATTGGCATGACTTTGTCACTCTCAACGGATGTCTGCAAACGAACAAACAAATAAATGGGTGGAGGGTGGGGGAGGGATTTAGGGGATGACAACTGGAAAATTTAAGGTGGCTCTAAGTGCGGTTCAGGGAATATTTTTTCAACTTTGTAGAGAGTTTTAGCTTGCTAATCGCTTTTCAGCCATAACAAATGGGGGGTTTTGAAATATAAGCGTTTAAAGACAAAATAAAGGGCGTATTTACATGGCTTTTTGTCTCCATGATAACCAATCAAGTAACACCGATGAGAGCATCTTGTCAAGCAATTATTGGAGTTCCCGTGAGGAATGAATCAATGATAAAACGATATATGAAATGGATCATGTATGAACTACGGTTATGAAATCATGACTGCGAGGAGCATACTTCACTTAATTTCATATCCGCAGTTCATATATGATCCATTTCATATAATTCATTCCTCACGGGAACATTAGAACTCACAAATGACAAGCTCCCAACGTCAGTGGCTTCATAGCTCAGTTGGTTAGAGCGTCGCACCGGTATCGCGAGATCACGGGTTCAAACCCCGTTGAAGTCCTGAATTTTTCAGGCTTCTCTACGTAATTGAAAAAATTGGGTTCATAACTGCGAAGATCATAGCTTCTCTTGATTATTGGTGTCTCATTTAGTACCATAAAACCGAAGTAACGTGAAACAGTGTTGTAGAGATAATTCTTCTAACAAAATATTCCCTTGTTTGTTGGAACGGTTTGAGCCACCTTAAAAGAATGAAAATTCTCTTACTCTAACTTGCGTTTTCTTTTCTATAACTTACTTGATATATGTAGCTAACAGGCAAGAAATGCATTAAACCAAAGAACTTACTTAGATTTTTGAATGTGGCAATACGCAAATGTCATTCTGACGCGCCATTTGCCGTTAACGAGATGCTAAATCTCTCCATTGTGAGATTGAACAGCGCGGTCATGGGAACAACACGGAGATGAAGTCGCTTCAGTAGCATGGGCACAAACTAAAACTGGTATTAATGTCAGATTATTGAAGTGCGTTCGGCGATCGCTTTGGAATCAAAGCAGAAGGGTAGGGAAAGAAACATCTTTTTTGTACGTGGTCTATCGACCACTTATTATTTTTTTCTAAAAGGTTGTTGCAATTGGTTTTTGAAGTCAATCCAAGAGTTTACAAAATGGTTTATAAACAAAGGCAATCCTAATATATAAGTCATTTCCGATAAGCGTAGTTCAAAATCCAATACATATCAAGTTCAATCCAAGGTTCCAAGAAGATAAACTTAGCACAGCATGCGTTGAAGGAAAAAACTCGCTGATTGAATAGTGTTTAAAGCAATACCCTTGCCCTAGCCTGTCCAGTCTGGTTGCCAAAAGTTTCGAATGGGCTTTTCAAGCACAAACGTGCGAGGCAATGCGAAACGCCGTTAATAAAAGGTTCGATAAATTCGCGTGTCTTCTGTTCGATGCTTAAGTGCGTTAGATAGCGCACATTGATAAAATGGCGGATTTTCACTGATGCCAAGCTTCATTAATCTGTCAAAGAATGGCTATTTCTCCTGAACTAGCACGGTGACCCCCTCTTTTAATGGTGTTAAGTACTCATAACATGCACACGGAAAACATATTTTAAGGAGAAAAAAAGTTGGACAGTAGAAGTTGTAGTATTTATACAAATGACGTGAAAAGGACACTGAGTGTGAAGTGATGATGTTACGTAGTGGTCCCAGAGATTGCCTTTCGTTGACGCCATATGCATCGCAATGCCTTTCTCCAATCGGAATGGTCATTTAACGGAATCCTGACAATTAATCACCTTAGGAGACATAAATCTTTTATAGGAAATCGTATGAACGCGCGTGCATTTCGACCCGACGATGAACATTACTCAGCTATATGCAATGATTGTGTATTTTGATTTTGTGTATTTGGTAAGAGACTCGTATTTTAGAAATCCATGGCTGAGCAACTTCAAATAATCGGCATTAATCTTATGTAATGACCGAAGGGAATATATCGTTCTGGTGTCACAATTCTTTACGCGCGACTTGTTGACTGTGCGAATTGCGGCGTTTGTTTCCTAGAAAACACACCAGTACACAGCTTCCTGATGTTCTGTTACGTAGTATCAGTCATATTGGTTCGAGATACTTTGAACAAATCGACATAAATTCAGTCACATTAAAAAACTTAAAAGACTGAAGAAAAAATTCCCAAATACTCATTGAACAAGCGCTTTTCGCTCGAGGGGATGCCTGCGATCACTATGGCTACCAATTTACCACATGAAAGCGAGGCGAAAAGCCAGCTAGTCCGTCGAAAACCTCGAAATCAACTGGCATCGAAGACAACGTCATCAAAAAAAACTACGCGATCGATCTCGAAAAACGACAAAAACAGTATGCGTTCTCCTCCGTCGAACGCAATAAAATTTTAGAGAATTATCGTGATGCACAGGGATTCGCTAGCTCCCTTATCTCGAATTCTCTTGATCTTGAAAGGAGCAGGCGGGTTGGAGCTCTGGTGAGAGTACTCACCTCCCACCAATAGACCAAATCGTCTAACTCCGTGTTATGCCGAATTCATATCGGCTCCCGGGCTTAAGATTCCATGTGTATTGTATTTGCATTATAATCTAGCATTACATTTAAATAATATGGTGATACCTGGATCAAAATGTTTTATCCCCAGAGTTTGAATTGGGCACAACATTCATTTAGCTGATCTAGTGTATGTGGCCTGGTTTGGATTCCCATACTCGGCGTCACATGTGGGTTGAGTTTGTTGGTTCTCTACTCTGCACCCAGAGGTTTTTCTCCGGGTACTCCAATTTTTCCCTCTCCTCAAAAACCAATGTTTGGTTTCGCTTGATTTGTGTTAATAACTATGATGAGTTGGCGAAGAGCCACCTGGCAAATGTACTACTGATAAAGTATCGTATAAGAGTAAAACCAGAAACCCATAAGGGTTGAAAGGTGTAACGAGCGTTCACAGCTTCCGAATATTCAGTGCGAACTGATTGGTTGAATGTTTCACTACTAAGTGCCATATTTGGAAACCCCTCGCTCTTGTTGTTCCAAATATGGTACTTAGCAAATTGAATATTCAGAAGCTTGTTCCCCAGCACTCAAGGGGCCGTTACACGTTTTAACCCTTATGGGTTTCTGGTAAAACACAAGCAGCGGTTACAAACATTTGCTTGAACTGCATAACTTTTCATAAACCACTGAAACGGATTGGGATTGGGAATTAACGAATTTGATTAACAACTAACGAATTTAAACAACGAGAAATACGCTGATTATAAGAACTGGAATGGAGATAAAGTTTCTCATTGCGAACGTTTTCATTTAAGGCTGGCTTTAAGTCACGGATATCCAGTTTACTGAAGCATAAAACCAGCCCCGAGAGTAAATGACTTGCATTGCTTTTATGCAAAGAAGCCCCCAAAATGTATTGCATTATGGGAATGGGAAAGTAGTGAATTGCAATAATCTCGGGAAAACGAAGCGCCGATTACTTCACAGAAAAACAGAATTACATTTATCGGTAACTGAATAACAGTCACTTCTGATGATGTATGTTGTAACATATAAAAATTTCTGCAGTTCAAGCAAATGTTTGTAACGCTTTTGTGTTTTATTCTTATTGAAACTTAAACGGCCCAGGTCAAAGAATCTTTAAGAAAGTACTATATTAATTATAGTTAAATAACTATCATTATCGTTATCGTTATCGTTATCGTCATCGTCCGACCATCGTCATCGTCATCGTCATCGCCATCGACATCGTTATTGTTATCGTTATCGTTATCGTTAGTAGTCGTAGCAGTAGTGTTCACGATCTAACATGAAAAAATTAGTTCATACTCACAAACAAGGGGGCAATGTCAGAAATTTCCAAATAGTGTTCCATCTTAACAGTTTCTGAGCATAACAAAATAAAGACTCTTGGAACTCGTACAAAGCAACAACTAAAACTGCAACAACGGTATGTGACCTTTGTAAAACAAATGTTGTCGGTCAAACTATCTGCCACAGGTGCTGAGACATTGACATGAATCAAGTTATAACGAAGTGACTTCGTTCTCTGTTTAAGTAGTCTGCAGTAAAATACGCTTAATACATAATACCGGTATATGTTGTTTTTGTTGATGGTTCAAATATATGGAGAACCTGTTATTTTTTTACCCAAAACGTAAGTACAGCCAGAGGCATTTTGAGCCAAAATGAACGAAAAGCCAAAGAAAACCATTAATGACAGGTCACTTCTTTTGTAATCACGAGAGAACTCTTGTTTGATTTATGAAAGACTATTAGCTAACATGGAGATTGAAGATATTCGTTTCAACTTCCATTTGATTTGATTTAGTCGTGTATTTAGAGTCTCCCCAACAAATGATTTCGTGCTGGCCATTTCGTAAGGCCTGAATGTTCAAGTGATTCAGCAAATTTAATTTAAAATCATGATTACCATACACTTTCCTCTGTGGGTACAGAAAACTCTTTGGCACTAGTAAAAACAAAAGGAAAAAAGGTTAAAATTTCACTTTCAGTCGTTCGATTATTCTATAGCTATTTGAGTATTTAACAATATTCCATGAGTACGCGTTGGATATGAGGTGGTGAATAGCCTGGCAACAAGGCACGTAGAGCCGAGATGGCTATAACCATGCAGTCTCGCATCCAACAAGCGCGAATGGAATAATTGTTTTAATTAATCAATTAATAAATTCTAATTGAGTTCTGAACGCCGGGATACTTGGAAATAAAAGCCAATCAGTTTCCAGTTGGGAGTTGTTGTGTCGTTGTTGGTTTGGCAACCTTGGATGGTGATGGCAGTGGTGCAAAGTATTATGGGAAGGATAAAACCCATAAGACATCGTAAACTTACGAAATTAGACTGCCATTCTCTACTTTGTCAAATCCCATAATACACCTTTTTTCCCCCCTCTTTCTTTTCGTGGGGGGGGGAGGGGGATGGGGTGGTGAAAGAGGTGTATTATGCTGGGAGTTGTTGAGAAAGTGGAGAATCTTGTTTTCAACATTTTAATAGCTACAATAGCTTGCTTTCTCCAAGGAGACCATAGACCTCTTTCATAATGGCGGCCAAATAGATTATTCTTTTGTTTTAATGCTAATAAGCCTAACTAGCCTCGCTACGACGAGCAAATTTCAAAAGAATTTTTGTTCTAAAATGAGGGCAGTAGGTCTAATTAACATAAGTACAAAAGAATGCAAATGTAGTCGCCATATATGAAAGTGGTCTATACGTAATGCACGTTGCTGGCAAACAATCTTGGAAGAGCTGTGTAAACAGGTCCAACATAGTTACGCTACGCTTTAGCATTCACTGGCTCAAATGTTTGACAAGTTTCAAACTTCTCGGAACAACTCCCAATGGTAGTGCAAAGGGACGCAACATGTAGCACCCAACAATGTTGGGAGTTGTTGACCAAAAATGCTGCCTTTGCACGGAGCCTTAAATTCTTTGGCGTCACCAAAATTCGAGGCATTTGATTTTGACCGCTTTTTCCCTGTCAGCCACTCCCAAAATATGGGAGATCTTAAGAATTTATTTAAATTTATGACACATGGAGGCCTGCCATCTGCTGTCACGTTCCCTTTATGGCCAGGCGACGACACACGCTGGTAAAAACCCTCCTAAAGAAGAAAACTGACCTCCTAGGAAAACAATATTAATGACATTTTGGCGTGTTTTTTTTTTTACTTTGATTGAATAGTTACATAAGGACACTGCCACTCCAAAATAGAACATAGCGCCATCCTCAGTGCTTCATTTCACGTGGATTCTTCTACATTGTTCACAATGTACAATACGGGCGAAATATCGAGTAACTGGTTTGGTGCGAGCGATTTTAAAATAAACATAAAGAAGATTAATGGTTCATGGTTGTATGCTAAGGTTGTCGTCAAAACCTAAAAATTGGTTATTTCACGTTGTTTTTTCGTGGAGTACGTCAAAGGAATGCCCTGAAATACATTATTTATCCCACCACCGAGGCAAGAACATTTGCTCAACCTTGCTCCTCAATGTTAGGGTTATATTGCTTGAAAAGTTTCCTCAAGGCCCAAAACTTCGCTGTGATGTCTCCAGCTTCGGATAAAGGAGCATCATAATCTGCAAACAAATGAAAAACATGTGAATTTTGTTGAACTATAAGAACCGGATAATGGCATCGCGGTGCAACACGCACTGGTGGTTGAGTTGGTTGAGCACCAGGCTGCCATGCGGAAGGATGGCGGGATCAAAAAACGGGGTCTTAACCTTTCCTATAAACAACACTGAGGAACGTTAAAGGACCTACACACTGTTCGTGAAGAGTAGGGGGAAGACTCCCTGTATTGTGGTCTGTCCTTCTTTCACGTACATATGCGTGGATTGTGCGGGTGAAATCCAAATTACTATGGACTAATATCGACTGTAAGAGGCGCCTTTACAAGCTCACGTCCGAGCTCACCCCAATCTCGTTCCCAGAGCCTCCGCTACCCTTCTCCAAAGGAACTGGAGTCTCTGGAATAATCCAAAATTAGGACCAGAAAACTCTGGGTCTGGTTTAATACCTGCGCGTGTGCAAAGGGAGAGGGCCAGAAATCAACATAAACATCTGAAGTTCACATTGCCATGAAATTGCTTCCTTTTCAGTCGCGAGACAAGACATATGAGTATAAACACATCTCCTAAGTACACTTGAAACGTTGAAACTGCGGAGAATCAAAAATAGCGAGAGACATTTTTTCAATCAAAACAGATATCAGTATCAAGCAAGTGACAATTCGGAAATTTAAAATGCTGTATTCTCAAAAACAAAAACGTTACCGAACTGCTAAGTTGTAAAAACTATATATATATATATATTTATAGATCATCTTGAACCTCGTATAGATAAAAATCCAGACAAAATAACGATTTTGAGTTTAGAATTTGAAAATGGCAAGAAATGAGAGTGAACTTTTTTCAACAGTCAATAAAATATGGCCTTTTGGATTTGACCAGAGTCTCTCTTTCCCGACCGCTGATCAAGGGAACGATGACTCTGGGAACGAGTTTGATCTCCCTCTAGAGAAAGAATAGTAAACTACGATAAGACTTTGTGATACATGTGGTACTGATACAAATCCTAGGCCTAAGCCAAATAAACCAAATTTGTCTTCCCCGCCGGGTTGCAATGCATGCACGTACAGATTTACACGTAACTAGTTTGGGATTGACGCTAGAGAGATTTAGCATCGTAACACGGCAATGACACTAACTTTTCTCCCTCTTTTGAGAGGTTACGCGATATTTAACAATTCTTCACCGAAGGCGAGGTGAATAAGAACCTCGACTTCAAGTCGAGCCTGAGGTGTACAATTGTTCTTGTATAATTACGTAGGTGATTACTTGAAAAATGTGCGTTTTCTTTAAAACAATTAATTAATTCGTCCGCTTCGGTGATTATCGCGTAATAATCACCTCAAGTGCAAACAATCAGCGCAGAGATTTTTCATTATTCACCTTTAGAAAACAGTCCTAACAAAATACGCGAGCTGATTGGTTAAAAATCGTGTTTCTATAACTCGATGGAGACACAGAACTAGCACGAGCTGTTGACGTAGTGATGGCGCGAGCAAAGAGAATTTACATTTTGATAATTAGAGTTAACAAGTTGTTTTCCTTTTTCTGGTCGCGTTGTTTATTAAAAGAAATAGAAAACATGTACTCCGTGTTTCTATCGAGTTATAGAAACACTCGAAACAGCTGTGGCTCGTGTTCCCACAGCATTTCTCGTTCTCCCAAACTTTCACTCGTGTTTCTATAACTCGATAGAAACACGGTACATGTTTTCTATTTCTTAAATGTAGTTAACAGGCACAGAATGAGCCAACATCAAATACGTTTGCTTCATTGAGATGTATTTTTCTCGATCGTGACTCGGAAATACTCGGAGGAAATCCGAGTGCTCAATAGCAGTAGTCGAACCCACGACCTTCCGATTTCTACCGCTGAGCTAAGAGACACTCGACGGAGACAGTCCATTAAACTGAGTTTAGCTGACAATTATCCTACCATTCTGCCCAGACTGGGACTGTGGAAATAGCGCATTCTCTCTATGGTAATAGTTTTTGGCCATTTGCCGTAAACGTGACGCTAGAGCCCTCTTTACACCAGTAAATAAATCCATGAGAAGTTTCCTTGACAATTGTGCTTACCCTTGTGAATGATAAACAAGTTTTCCTTTAAAAGGAACAATAGGGAGTTTAAGAATGCGAGGTTTTCGTGCCACGGAAGTCGGAAGGGTGAACGTATCGCCTGCCAGGACAGTACTCTCTGACAGATTTTGAAACTAATCGTCTCTAACAGAGAACCGATACTGCAGCCGCTGTTGTTACTATGGATGCGGAATTGTTACCGTGTATACGGACATGCATGTGTCATTGAGGAGCGATAAGTTCGCACGCGCATAATCAACAATGATGAAAGAGAGGGCAAACGCAATCTCGTTCCCAGAGTCTTCGTTCCCCTTGACCAGCGGGTCGGGTTACGAGAGACTCTGGGATAATCCGTTTGGATAAAGTTTTTGATTGGTTTAAAGTCTGAGCATGAGCAATCGATTTCGGTCTCGAGGCGTGTGCCGCGAGGGGTTTCACAGAGCATTGTATGATTGTTAATGATGGATTGGTTCGTTGATTAGGTTGGAGCCAAAGCAAAGAGTGAGAACCTATTAAATCTAATGGAATGGAATTGTCTCTCACTGAGTATTTATGTCTTTAAAATGTATTCATACCGAATCTTCAAATTGCTGTATATTATTATACGAATCCATAAGATCTTCTCGTATAGTTACGTACGTACATGTGAGTGTCCTGGAAAGGTGCGAGAACCTTTAGCAGATGAGTTTTTGGGTAGAGAAAGAGGTAATTACTGATGCAAAGAGAACTCGTTTGGCTTGTGACAGTGCTGTTGAACGCTTTGAAAATATCGTGGAAGGCCCGTCTCTCTGGTATGCAAAGCAATCCTTTCGGTAGGTTGAAAATTTTACTCGCGTTTCATTTGGTTTCATTACACTGCACTGTTCTCAACCTCCATTGGAAGAAGACGTCAGATCAGATATAGAGAATCAAATCAATGAAATGAGATTTACTTCTCACATCCAATGGAACTTGTCTTACATTTTAGGTACTTATAAAAACTGGAAACTTCAGTTGTTGACTTTGTTATGCAAATACTTAGCTTAACGTTTATGATGAAATTAAAAAAAAATGTGTAATATAAAGCTTGACCATCCTATAGAGCCTATTTAAAGTAAAGTAAAGTAAAGCAACCATATTTAACGTCGATAACTCGTAACAGTAATTCAACTGACAAACCTGAGGTCGACGGTGCGCTCATTTTACTCCCCCCTCTCCATCAGTGCTCCGTTTTACGGGTATTTAAAGCTACTTAGCTACACGGAAAGGAAAGAAGTCGAAACAAGGATGCGAGATCCGGGAATCGAACTCAAGACCTCTTGCACCAAGGTCGCGCACTAACCGACTGTGCCATCCTTGCTGTGCCATCCTTGCTTTGCTGTGCCATCCTTGCTTTCTTGTAGCACTTAAAAGTCAGTTGCAAAAATGACACATTTCTCTTGAGTAATTATTAAAGTACTTCTTTCTAAAGTACAAGTACCTTAACATATACCACTACATAAGGAGTTTTTTTTCCGTAATTGCTCAGCCCACAGTATTAATTACAGTGGCGGTTATTATTTGCTTATTGAAGCCACAGTGGTCAAGTGTTTGAGACTTCAAAGGTTGGTTGACTGTATGAGTTCTGGCCCCAGTTGTTTGATGGGCGGATAGTGCTATCCACTGGATAAATCACTATCTACTGGATAACTCAATTGCTTTTTGTAGTGTTTATCTGCTGGATAGTGATTTATCTGGCTCCAGTTGTTCTAAAGGTGGATAACGCTATCTACCGGACAAATGACTATACACTGGAAAGTGCAGTTGGTTTCGCTATTACTTATCCACTGGATAGTGATTTATCCGGCTGATAGCGCTATCCATCGTTTGAACAACTGGGGCCTGGTGCGTAGTGCTATCCACTTTTTGAACAACTGAGGCCAGATCTTTATCCAACCTCTTTTCTCTGCCTCCTTTGTCGTTGAGGACAAAGGAGGCAGAGAAAAGAGACCCTGGGAACGAGGTTGGTCTTGATCATCTCTCAGTTTTCTCGAACGTTAATCCATGTTGCTTTTTATATGTACCCGCATACAACTTAATACTGACAAGTGTTTGATAGACTTTGTAAAAAATTCTGTGATTGGTTAGCATCCCATTTAATGGAAGGGACAAAGTTTTTGACTTCTTAACCCATTGACACCTCAAACGCCCTAGGATGACCACAGTTGACGACTAGAATCTCCCTGGAATTAGACAGAGTAAAATCTGTCAAGTCTCACTCCGAGGGGTTAAAGGGGATCGGTGATACCCCTTGTTACTCTACAGAAAACAGAGCTAAGTGCTGCTATCATTGAACTACCTGGCTCATTTAGTTTCATTATCTAGACACAGACTTAATGCTTTTACAGTGTGTTTGGGCGCAACTTTACAGCAGCCTATATTTCCGATAAATTTTAACAATTTTGTGAAACAAAAGGAGAAGGTAGCATTGCAGACTGTGCAGTATTTCTAGTCACTTGAGAACGTATTCCACTCATCCCCTCAATTTAAATTTTGTCTCAACGGTTAAGTTGTCAGTAAATTATACTGTCTATTTTGAAGTCAGACTGACTTCTTCATGTTGGTATGTACAGTTGTCAACAGTTTCTAATGTAATTTTTTTTTATGCCAACAAAAGAAATGTTTAGGTTCAAGGTTTGTAGACAAGTATCCGTTCCTGTTTGGAGTGTTAAAATCAACAGCCTTAGGCTATTTTGCATTGCTAGTCAGAGAGTTGAAGAGAAAAGTACCATTTCAAAATTTGTACGGTGCTGTCCACCCTACAGAAAGCCTTTGGCAGTGAGGAAGGGATTACATTATTTGGGGGGTAAGATGGGAAATGAACGTTCTCAGGATAATATACAATGTATATATAATATTGTTACATCCAATCTGTCAAATTTGATGGTTCAAAATAGGTACTGACCTCCGATCATCTGGAAAAATGGAATATAAAGTGCATTAAGGATGACTAGTCTTAACCTCATGAAGAAGTTTTGGCTTTTGCAGTTTTTATTTTGCTTGATACAGACCGGTAATTTCATTGACCTTTCGGTGTGCATCTCTCTGCTCTCCCAAAGGAATTTGACGGTAGTTAAACGATTATGTGAATTAAACAGTTTTAAGTGGGGATGTTCATGTGCTGTGCCCAGAGACCGACGATTATGAACAACAGCTTTTCATTATTGTTGACAATGAGGTTCTTCTGGAAGTAAGTTCATACAAACAGAGTCTTTCTGCTCTGTTTGGGGTACATTACCTGGTTAACCTAGAGTATCCAAAAAAGCTAACATGTCGACACTGAGTTTCTTGAAGAGTATGTATTTTGCATTCGTCAAAAAATGTTTAAACTGCCCTGTATGAAAAGGTGTCTCTACGCTTTTAGCTTAAAGTTAATAAATTCTTATTACAAGTGTTAACAGTTGCACCACCACAGGGGCTTGAACTAACCTACGTGCAGGGGTTTTATTCGAAGCCGGGACCTGGGTACTAGCACCCGTCTTGCACTGAGTACAGTACCCGCCATTGCTCAAAGGAGGTCTCAAGATCAAAAGCCAGACCATATATAGGGGTGCCTGCGCACTCTGTCACAAGGTCCCTTCTACTTTCAAACTTAATGGAAACCCTGACACAAAAACATACCTGAGTCCATTTCTTGATTTGTCGCACAACAGGCGAGAAATAGTACAGAACATGACCATGTCAGGCAATTAACTCATACCATGTCAAATCATGTCATGTTACCGGTATGTAGTAATTTGCACTATTACTAATGTGGTCAATTAAATTGTCACACTGGAAAGTTTTCACAGGCCTGCCATAAAGGACATTCACCTGTACCAGCTGTTAACACTGAGCTCACATTGTGAAGGAAATGAAAACTAGCATCAGTTCTTGCTATATTGCAGGTGAAAATTTAATGACAGCCCTGTTTAATGCTGGGTTTTTGTGTGTGTGCTTTGAATTAGTTCCAGGTCGGCTAAATTTTGTTGTTGGGATAGAAGTTATATAAGGAAAATGGACAGTGATAGATTTTAATTACAAAAATTGTTTTGTGTAACATTTTTCATTTATTTAATTTCACTCACTTTAAAATCTCCACCATCCCCTCAAGATAATTTCTTTTTCATGTTAGTTTGAGCTTCCAAACTATTTTCATTTCTAGGGACTTATCTCATTCGCTAAATAGTTTGGCTGATTTCATGCCGCAAAGATTTTTCAAAATCATTAGTGTTTTTAGGCGTTTAAGTTTCAGAAATTTGTATTTGTTATGCAACATTAATTATTTTAGTGAAATTTAACAGAGTTGTTTTTGTGATAATGGCTTGTATGTATTGCCTTGTGTATGTATGTACACTGTATATATATTTCCTAAATTTGGAAAGCACATTATATGTTCATGGAAGAATAATATTCTTATCCAACTAGAAGTATACATCTCTATTCAAGAATTCTCATTATTTGCTGGAGAACAGTCATTTTCTGTTTACGGTATACAAAATAATTAATGAAAAGCAGCAAAATGATACTTCCCTCAAGACCTCTACTTCTTTAGAACAGCAAGGAAACTCTTACCCAAAGAACTCATCTCCTTTTGAAAAGAACCCTAAACCTTCTCTGGTGACGAAGAATCTAACTTGAAAGATCCTTCAAAGAAGACATACATGTAGTCTTATGATTAAGAGAATGATTTATTCTTTTGGAAAGAATCTCGTTTTAGAGTCTGGTGTTTCGCTCTCCTTCATGCGATCATCTTCCACGATACAAAACAAAGACAGTCTTTTAACATTTGAAACTAATCCCGGATCAGTGCATTCAGCAGCGACACAATCTGCTTTACACTTCCACGTTACACAAATTCTAATCGAAAATCCCAGGCAACACTTGACAACACAGTCCGTTGGTAACATATTCAGTGCAGATTTTTGTCCAGACATATCGCTCCAACACGTCATATTGTTTCTTTTTCAGTTCTAGGTTGGGATATCCTAATTTTGCTAAAGAAAATTGCATGCCATCGTGAAACAAATCCTCCACTCTCTTCGCCATTTTGGCGTTACGCCTACGCCTGCGCAATGGTGTTCATAACAAGAATATTGTTCGAAAACGGATGATCCCAGAGTCTCTCGTAACCCTACCCGCTGGTCAAGTGGAACGAAGACTCTGGGAACGAGATTGGGGCAAACGTCTTTAACCTCATTCAACATTTGCGAAAACAAACGAAATGTTGAATGGTTGTTGAAGCAAAGTTTAGATGCTTTTAAACTCATTCAACGTTGATTCAACTTCGTTTCAACATGCGATTGTGAGAAGACAAATTACGATGGAGAACATCTCACTTCCGGTTACTGTCCGTGGCTCGAAAACATCACGTGCCTAAAGGCCCACATTAGCCCAAGGGTCAAAACAATTGACAAAATCGATTTGAACAGTCCTTTACCGTAAGATGTAACTGCAGGCTGATAGGAAAATGGGCGTATCCAACGAATAATAATAGCGCCATTCATGAAACCAAAGTTGGTCCCTCCTTTGAAAACAAAATTAAGAAGCAAATTGTTGACAGAAGAATTCTGATTGATACGTTGTGCATTCGTTGGGTGGGTATTTTAAATTCTCACAGGACATATCATGGTATGGGTATATCGCTATCGACAGAGAGGAAGAAAAGTTTTTCAACTTAGTTACCATAGATCGATAAAATCTGATCTAATGTAGTGAAAATTTTCTGATAAATATAAGAAAAGCACATTGTCAAGAACGTTTGAGATGAGACAATCTATAATTTTCAAACCTGTCTATTGAAAGCTACAAATTAAATCGACCTTTCAGAAATATGGGTTTTCCGTTTTGTTACTTCTTATGCATAAATCAGTAATAATCAATTTCCCTGGAGGATGACTTACAGTAATAGACCTTATTCATAAATGGCGGTCAATTTATTATTCTTTTGTCGAAGTGCAAAATAGTCTACCAAGCCTCGATACCATACAGTGAATTGAAAAGATTTCTTGCTCTAAAATGGGGCTTGGTAGGCTAATTTGCACGTGGACAAAAGAATTATAGTTGTGACCGCCATTTATGAATAAGGTCCATATAAAGAATATTATTTTGTAATAGAGTAATTAACTGCTAAAAAAATCAGCGAATTGCCGGCTAGGGGTCGGCCTCTATAGTAAAGATAACGAGTCCTGCAATCTTATTGGTTCTCGGCGGTTTATTGTGCCTGTGGGCCGGAAAATCAGTGAACTGTGCCAAGAACCAATCAGATTGCACGATTCGTCACCAAAAAAATAAAACTAGATAATCACTTGCAAGACTGATGATGTGGTCTTAACTAGATAAAAACTGGAAAAATCCTGTCTCAGTTAAGATCACATTCCATGGTTAGATATGTTCCTAGTGGTTCAAGGTTAGCCGCTAATATAAAGCTGGAAGTAAGTGTATTCTTATCGAATCTAACTTTTAGTTGGAGGTTAACTCGGATTCTGATTGTTGGTGAATACCGTGAAACATGTAGAGATTAACCGATGCTCCAGCCTTGAGAATGTTTGAGACTCTGGTGACAGTCGTTTCTTGGTCCATATGATAATGCCCATCACCCCAGTTATCAAACCATCCTGGCCAAAACTCTGCCACCATTAACGGCCTATCGGGCTGAGGGAACAAAACAAATAAATACTACATATCATCTTTATTTTCATTTCTGAAAACACTGTGAAAGTCGTCTTTGAACTGACTCTAATTATTCTCCGTCAACGGTATTTTTTTTTTTAATTTCGCAAAAGTACAATTTATATAATATGGGTTATAAATATTGACCAAGATTGAGGTCAAGATGACTGGATATTGGCCAAGTTCTTTTTTGTTTATATGCTTTACAAGCTTGGTCAATAAGGGATTTATCTTATGGCATAAAACACCAAAAACTGATCTTTGATCCGTGCGGGACCACGCGAAAAATACCGAGAGGACAGTATAGCTCCATCTTGCCCGCTCGGGTAGCCAATCACAGCGCGGGGTTTGGTTCATTTTGCCCGCACACGGAGCTAGTCATATAATAAGTTTAGGTAATCACATGATTTCAAGTGCAATTTGGAATAAATAAGCACGAGTAAATTTTTTCAAAGACGGCCAAAATTGCACGAGACTGTAGGGTGAGTGCAATTTGTAGTCTTTCAAAAAATTTACGAGGCTTATTTATTCCAAATTGCACGAGAAAAATCATGCGATTACTTATTAATAATATACATAAAAAGTGTTTTGAGGCTCACCATTACACGAAGACTGTCAGCCGGCTCGTAGTCTCGCCAGTCTTGTTCGTCTTTCTTAGAACTATGGCTTAAAAATCCTACCGACAATTTTGTTGTGGGCGAACGGTTCAAAGCTTTCATTATCCAGTTTTTTATGTCTTCCTTTGTAGTCTTTGTTTTGCAGTTTCCTTCAAACCTTTAATGAAAACATTACTACTCTCGCGTTCTCGCCAAATCTGTGCGCCATTTTGTAAGTTCAACTTGCGCCATCCAGGGCTCGCATTCGATTGGCTATCTGTGAACTTCTTTGTTCATTCACCAATCAAAATGCTTGCTTTCTTACCTTTTTTTGCATTCAGTTACCTCTCTTCTGCACTGTGTTACCGAAAAACGGCACTTCTCTCAGCGAATCAGATTGCATAATTTTTTTCATGTATATTATTAATAATAATAATAATGAACTTTATTTAAGTGTGAAAAGGAGACAATACCCCAGGAGCCTAGCTACAACTCCAATGCTAGGTCTATGTAACGGCACAATTTCAAGGATCAAGCTCTTTAACTTTTAGACGAGTGCTTGAATACGATTTGGCATTGTGCGGCCATTTGTTACGTCACTCAAGTGTAGACCCACGCAGTTCAAGAGGAACTTAGGACCTACGACACGCTCTTCAACAAAAATTGCCCCAAAACAAGAACGTCATTGGTTAAAAACAGAAGAAATATTGGTGCTGCACGTGCAGCATCCTTTCTATCGCATAATTTTGCGGTGCTCTGCAAAACAACGTGAAATCACCAAAGTCGAGGTTTTAACGACAACCAGGAGCCCATGAGTAGGAGAGTGGCGGCCCTTTGTTTGTTTGGCGCTAAGTGAATCTAAAAATAAATCCATTTTTGACTGTGCTGAGGCAATGCCGCAAAGTGATCGATCAATAGTCTTATCTAATTCGCTCTTGGACCGATCTTAATCTCTAAATAGCTCGCCCGTTGGACAAACGACTTCTGGCTTTGTAAAGTTTCAAGACGCGTTAAAAGGAATATTTCGAAGTGAACATGGAAAAATAAGTTGGCCATATGTGTAGAGATTTATCTCAACAAAGACAATCATTTGAGGTTAGGGTGACTTCAAATTCTGCTGAATTACCTGCAGCTTTTTTAGCCTTTTGATAGAATCTTCTTCGTCTTTTTGCAAATTCATAGTCCTCATAACTGAAAATAGCAAGAACAAAAAAAAACGGAACAGAGAAATGAAAAAGTTCTTTAGTAATAGTTTGGCGCTAACTGTATTTTTAGATGCTGCTTTAAGACGTTTTTGCTAATACTTAAGGCTTCATCAGCTTAGAAGATAAGACGGCATACTGGGGAAGGGGTGGGTCCTTGGCAGATTATACTCAATCATTGTTCAGTACCTCCGGGTAGCTCATATTTCTTCCGCTCCATTTCCCATAGATTATCAGAAGTAAACATCAGTTCTGAAAGACCTTCATTGCTCATAACCTAAAAACCAACAGAACTTACAGTTATCACTGTGAAAGATGGTCCAGCTCTGATACGCCAGAGCTTGTAAACTCAGCAGAGATGTCTACTGGAGTGTGAGTTTAAGCGCAGGCCTTAAAACCCCGCTGGCCTACCCTCCCAGTATTGGCGAAAACTACATTTTGCGAGCAGCTATTCTATGTTCTAAGTATCTAATTAAACTGAGATGTATACAAAAACCTTGTTCAATTTGTAAGCTCTACTCTTTAACTATAGTTTTAGCCGGAGAAGGATAATGTTTCTTGTCTAACAACACTATTTTTGAATATGCTCAGCAGAATAGTTTCTGTATTTCTATCTTGAAATTTAGCGTTGATTTTGAATTCGAAAAAACTCGAAAATAATTTAGATTGTTTGTTGTCTTCTAAGGGTCCCAAGACAAGTGCGCAGTGCAACTACTTGATCTAAAAGGACATGCAGCTGTTTCAGTTGCAAACAAAGCCATCAAACATCAGACTCTCCCTTTTGTGCCTGAGCAAACTTGAATTCGAAGTACACCCAAACTCCACGTCCTTGTAGAATAAGCATACAAAAATTGTTCCCAACAATTATTGGACGTTATTACTAGAATAATATTCCTTTATCCAAACGTAATCACTTTAGCCATTGAACAGCATTCTCCGCTTTGTGTCTGAGCAACGGTTGTTACTCCGCTCCAAGTACACCAGTACACCATATATCTACTCTTCCTTGCAGAATAAACACATGCAAAACCTCTGCCCAAAAATTATTGGACGTTATTACTAGAATGATATTCCTTTATCCAAAGTTTACCGAACCGTCATGTGGCAACTAGACAATTGCTTAAAAGAGTACTCTTCCAAAACTATTTCGCACAGACAAACTCTTTTAACTGTCTTTATAATAGGTATATATATATATATATATATATACATTCGCGTCTTTGTTTCTTCTCTTGTAGTTAGTTAGCTTTCTCTTTTATCTTAAAATAATTACGTTTACCTCAAAGGGCATATAATTATAGTTTATCTATATTTTTGCCCTTCTCCGTTCTTCCCCTATATTAATCTTACTGCGTGTGGAACAAGTACGAACTGGTGCAAATCAATTTTTAAAGAAAGTTAAAAAAATGAGCTTACGCCAGACACTTCTGAAATAGGTAGCTCTTTTCAGTTTGCAGTGGTTTCTGAAGAAGTGTATTTTGACGTGATGAAATGAGAAATAAAATGGATCATATACATGAAAGACATGAAAGAAAGTGGGAAGTGATCCTCGAACTTATCTGGACAATTTAAGCAAGCAATTTAAGCAGTCTCTTATGGACATGTGAAAACTTCAGGTGACTCCAACGGGATTCGAACCCATGCCCTCACCGATGCGCGAGGGTGCAATGCTCTACCAAATGAGCTTAAGGCACACAGTTGGGAGCACGTCAATTTGTTGAGCTGATTTGTTCCTTGAAGGGCTCGATGAACGAAGAGTCAGAGAGACAACTGTTTAAATCGTCCAGATAACTGCGTGGATTACTTCTCTCTTTTGTATATAAGTCGCACTTCATATATACATTCATTTCATGTATTCTTACATCTCTGAGATGAACCATATATTCAGAACTCAAGTGTTCTGAATAGCTTGCATACTCATTTTCAACTTGGAAAGCTATGATTGGTCCACCGTTGGAAAACTGTACACAACACAAAAAGAAATTGTTAGCCAACCAAGGACTGGGCTCAGTAATTTAAGACATTTAATTGCCAAACTTTTTTGTCTTTTATCATAACTAATTAGCAGTTATCTTATTGTTGGAAATATGCAGTGGATGCGGCCCAGACTAAAATGACACTTTATATTGGATATCAAAATTGGGAATCCTCGTTCCTGGGTTCTCCTTGGTTGTTAAAAGCCGAGAAAACGTTGAAAAGTGTACATCTAATTGGCCACATACGAGATATTAAAATTCAGCTTGATAGCGAGGCAGAGAGGACAAAAACAAAAGAAACACTTTGGAATGAAAGTGAAAAATATGGATATATCCACTTTCCTTTGTCTTTGTCCTTTTAAACTCTCTTTCAAGCTGAATTCCTTTCATTTATGGGCATCATTTTGATTATTTTTGATGATGAGTCAAAAGATGAGAGCATGTAAAATATGTACGCTTATATAAATAACTACTTTGGGAAAAGTTCTCTTTAAATCATGACACGGAATGGTACAAGTGACAAAACATGACATAGGCTAGTGTTGTTTGGCACAAAAGGCGTGCCAATAGGAATTTTAAGCACACGACGTTTTTGAATTACGAACGGCAACCGGAAGTGAATTGTTTTCCTTTATAACTGGTCTTGACACAACCACATTTATATTTTAAAGTATCTTTTCGCTCTTACAGACGATTAGTTTGGGAGAGACTGCTGTTCTGGAATGTAAAATGTTCACTTCCGGTTCCTTTGAAGCTTTCTCGGCAAGAATATAGCAGATGAATTGGCATCTGTCACAAACGAAAATATCAGGGACTGGAACTGGAAGTGAGCTGTTTTCTCTGTTGAGGACGGTGCCTACTATTGTTATTGCGCATACGTGCTGCGCATCTCGAGATACTCTGGTTTCCTATCGGTGATGCTTACCAATACAGTGGTATCTTTTCTCGGTTTAAAACTATCCGGAGAAAGTAGATCTTAGTAAGTACTCTTGGTATCCAAAAAGAAAATTGGGGGGAACCATTTATTTTTGAGAGATAATTAAGCTTCAATTTGACAAAGAACGCCATACATTGCTTTGTATTTCAAAGCTCTTTATAAATGTTATTCATCAATTGTCTTTGAAAAATGCGTGGTTACCCCAATTTTCTCTTTGGATTTCAATAACACCTGTTAAGATCTACATTTGCTGTATAATCATAATCCGGGGCAAAAATACTTTTGAATTAGTAGGCACCGTCCCATAACTAGTCTTCACACAACCATGTTTATGTTGCTAAGTATCCATTTTCAATTAGAGATGGTTAGTTTAAAGGCCGAGACACACTAAGCGACAAGTCGCTCCGTGTGTACTACTTGAAAAACAAGTCGCTGCAACACGACGCCTGTTCGTCGCACAGGCAACGATCTGGTATGAGGGAGAATGTGAACTAGTTTTCTAATTCAATATGGCGGACTATATGACGCTCTCTCATTGGTTCACTTATATTTTGCCGCCGCTACTTGCTGCCAGAAGTGCACACACGGTGCCACAACGCTGCTTTCGGCAGCAGTCGCACGAATTCAAACTGGTTTGAATTCGTGTAACTGATCGCAGCGTCAAAATTAACCGTGTCACACAAGGCGAATTGTTGCGGTGACTTGTCTCTGCGACGTGTCACAGCGACTTATGACCTTGTGTATCCCGGCCTTTAAAATGGGAGACACAACTTTCCTCCCATGTTTCCAGTTAATTGTCGTCCGCGCCTCAAAAACGTGGCGTGATAGCTCAGGTCAAACAAGTTTTTTCAGATTTAACACAGCTGTCCTAAGTTATAACGGTTTTACTGACGGTATTCAACTGTTATTTTGGTAATTCAGAAAAACGCACAGTTATCCAAGCACAGTTTACCTGAAGAGGGACTAAAACTTTGATAAGTTTCTTGAACCATCTGTCAACAGCCGAGAGATAGGGAGGATATGTTGAACGTAACTCCATCTTTGGGTCATGCAGCAGCCAACTACAAGAATAAAACAGATTGAATATTTTTGGTTACTTAGACTTCAAAAAGGGATGGGTTTATATTAAGAGACATGCGTAGCTCAGTCGGCTAGTGCGCTTCCTTTTGGGCTGGAGGTCGCTAGTTCGATTTCTGTCTCATTCGATAGACGTCTATTCACCTTTATCACTCGGCGGCCATTTTGGAGTCCTTGGGGAATAAAAGCTTTGTCTTTGCATTGTCTTTGCCCGTCCAGCCTCAGATTGAATGAGAGGTTCGACGGGCAAAATCTGTTGTTTGGACATTGAGTGATATGGGTCTATTTCGACTTTCCTCTGATCCGTGTAGGTGTAGCTTTGAATAGCCGTAAAACGGAGCATTGACGGAGGAAAGAGAGTAAAAGGTGAGCACCGAGGTCCACAACTTTATCAGAAACTCTAGTTCACTGTCACGGGTTACCGCGTTAAGTAAGGACCCTTATTATCCAATGGTATTAGTCATTGTACACAAAACGCACGAAACGAGTTCAAATATTCTGCGATATTGTACAGTTAGTTGTTGCACACTTGGTTATTGAACAGCAGAGAACCAGATTGACTAGTTTAGGTGCTGACGTTGTTCCGTGCTTGGCATGCACAAATCGGTTGTTTACAACTAATTTGCTAACAATTTAGTGCAAAAAAGGGTTTTCGGTCTGTAGTATCGCTGAGCATTCGCTACTCATTTGAATTTTGACTCGCCCCAGCGGCCGGGGTTCCTCGAAGATATATTAACCTTTACCTTAATGTAACCAGCGGTTAAAGAAAGATGTGTTTGCAAGAAAACCCTTTTCGAAATAGATAAAATTTGAGTGCTTTGGAATTCAACACAGTTATATTCGGTTGAACAAGCCTGAAACTTTAAATACAGCCGAATACTATTAATTTTAATTTATCAAGTACAATTTCTTGCGTGTGGGAAAACATTTTAGGTTTATAAGCGAAGGAGAACTACCCCTTTCCCTTACGATGTTTTTTCTTAGCGAGAGGTGGCCTTAATTTCTATCCAGCAAATAAGGTAACATTGTAAATATCATTCAGAATTGCTTTCATGTCTCCCCATTTGTTAGGTCACTCGCAAAGATCACCCCCGAACGAAACCAAAACTAGATGGTTAGAGGGAAAGAGCATGGTGCCCAACTTTCTTTGTGTCTACTTTTCCTGGATAAATTTGAACGTCAAGTAGGTTTTGATCAATTTTCAAACTTACCTTGGAAATCCTCCAAACTCCCACTCGCCACAAATGAATGGTCCAGGGCGCACAATGACATATAAACCAACTGAATGGGCCAGCTTGATAAAACGACTATAAAAGAAAAAGTAGAATAATTATGTACGTAACCAGGAGCTCACATGAGCCAATATGCTTTCAAACTAATGGTTGGGAATCTATTTAATTAATTATTCAATTCAATTAAGCCATTTTCCTGTTGAATCCTCCTTCAGTATTGTCATGACCATATTGGATTTTAAGTTAAAGTCAATGTACGTACTAGCCAAAACTTTCCCGAAAAATTATTATTCCATCTAAGCTTAATAACCCCTTCGCTGGAGGTTCACTTTCAAAATTACTTCGGCTCCGAGCTAAAATCGGCTTTTTTTTTAACCACCGCTATTATAAGGTTTTTCGATAAACGTTAACAGGCAGCCCCTCCCTGTTCTCCATTTCAATTTGTCTTCCAATTTTCGAGCATCGCCTAACATTGACGACAACTTGAGGAGTCTTTATTTTATTTGGGTAGCACAAAATAGACAAAGGCTAATGAACTTGTGGCCCTCGATTCAG
Organism: Montipora capricornis; assembly: GCF_036669925.1. NCBI lineage: Eukaryota > Metazoa > Cnidaria > Anthozoa > Scleractinia > Acroporidae > Montipora > Montipora capricornis. The sequence continues at coordinate 18,560,980 of NC_090895.1, read as the reverse complement.
TGTCAATCAGACAAGACCAGCACACCCGGAATTCTGTGTACTACTCTTTCAATGTGTGGGATCTTTAAGGGTTGTAAGAGGAAGCCTAAGGTTTACAGTCCTTATCCGAGAAGACTTGAAACTGGCTAACCCGCTTGCAGATGATCGAAATGCGAAAGATTATGGAGACTTCATAAACCGAGGACCAACAGACCTAAGGTCGAACCTCTTGTTGAACAACGTATTTGATTGACTGTATAGTTACGAAGCGACTGTCGGCCACTTTTTTGTTGACGTTCAAATTTGCCGCATACGCGTCGAATAGGTACTCCTACGAAGTACAATTTGGATTAATTGTACTGCTCTTGACCAATCAAAATTGAGTAATTTTGTTGAGTGTACTATGATAAACGAAAGAGTGAAGTAGTCTTCGCACTTGTTTGGACAATTTGAGCAACTGTCTCTTTTGACGCATGAAAAATTCAGGTGTCTTCAAAAGGATCCGTCTGTAACCCGCACTTCAAATACATACATTAATCATAAAAATTACAATTTCCTCGATTGTGATTGGTTTAGAAAACCTATTTTCCACTAATTCACTTGCCAAGTTGTTATCGGATCGTTCAATAAGCCAATCACAACCTTAGTTTCAATCACCATAGAAACAGTCTAAACACTCCTCAATTGGGGCTTTTTTTCTTTCTTCCCTTCTTTCAAAGCGACATTAAACATTTTACTCTTCCTTTGTCAACCTTTGAATGCTATCATAATTTGGTCTTCTTCTTTTCTCGAAAATTGTAACTTTCATCATTAATTGGAAAGATCATCCAAGTGCATGTGATCGCGTAGGTGTCCAATTAAAAACTAGCAGCTAGAGCGAGTTTCAATCGACTGTCGTAAGACCAAAACCAAAGTTTGGCTAATCAAAAAGGACAGAGACAATCCAGTAAACCAATCAAAACTCGAAGTAATTACACGTAACCGGGAAAATGTGCACGCGCGAGCCACAATTGGTTTGGTTTCACTTCTGATTGGTTGCAAAAATGACGCAAGAACTTTGAACCAATCACTGAGTGAAGTAATGCAAAACCAAAGTATTTCGCTAATTACTTTCGACACTCAATTGAAAACCGCTCTAAATGAAAAAAGTAATGGTAATGGGACTGAGTGGAGTCCAATTCGATCAATAATCGTAATTGCTGCAAAATTCTCAAATCTGATTGGTTCTATGCGTGCCGGTTGGGTGTCCAATTACAGGTATCCAACGTGAACAAATCCAAATTGGATAATTGGTCACCTACGCCATTCGCGCGTCAATCACATGCACTTGGATCAATAGGGTCTTCCTTCCTTTTTTCCTACTGTTTGCAAAATACATTCAATTATTTTTAAATTTTCCCACAAAAAGGTATTCAAAGACTTTTTATCCTCACATTTTGTTATATATACGATTAATTAGTAATAGGATTTCGTGTCGTACAATTTAGGGGTAATCGTGCTCGTGATTTCAAATCGGCCGCGCGCAGCGCGAAGCCGATTGTGAAATTACTCACCCGATTACTCTCTGAATTTTAATCCACTCAGATCTATTATTATTACGAATTGGACTCCACTCAGTCCAAATACCATTACTTTTTTTCATTTAGCTGCTAGTCTTGTTAAAAACAACGAAACCGCACAGTGTCCTTTTAGAGTAACAACTGAAAACCTAAACGGGTCTACGATAAGATCGTTTCTTTTTTTTTTCTCGTTTTCAATAGCAGTGATACCTTTGGAGATAACGGAAATGACATTAACGCCTCTCAGATACATTCTTGTGAAAATACATATACTTACGCCAGGTCTAAGATGCCTTCAAAATTGAATTCTCCTTTTATTTCTTCATGTAAGTTCCAAGCGACATACCTACAATTCAATAAGGCTTACACAGTCATGGATGGACAAAAGTTTTTGTACCCTGGATACAGGAGGAATCGTTCCCGAGGTGATAACCCTGGCAAGCGACACTCTTCCGGTACTCCGGGAAGAGATAAAGGAACAAATGCTTCTGTCTAAATTCTACACCTCTTACTAACTGCAATTCAACAAGGCTTATACAATCATGGATGGACAAAAGGTTTTGTACCCTGGATACAAGAGGAATCGTTCCCAAGGTGATAACGCTGGCGAGCGACACTCTTCCGGTAATCCGAGAAGAGATACAGTAACAAACACTTCTGTCTAAATTCTACATCTCTTACTAACTGCGTTCCGTCGATTTATGACCCAAACGCGAAGCAAGCAGGCCATATATCAAAAGGAGATACAAGAAGACTGAGGCAGGGATTGGCAAAATTAAAGAAGATTATAATCAATTGCAATTGGTGTTTTAGAAAACTATACAGCTTAACAGTCTTTCAAAGCTCATCTCTCTTGTTGATGTTGTTCACGACGCTTTGATTCGAGGGAGATCTTCAATTAAATTACAATACCTGTAACATTGACTGTCGTTAAACTTTATCTCTGGGGACGGATTTTGAACACATAACCTTATGGAAGGGCATATGATCATGTTTTCCTACTGCTTTATCTTAGAACAGGCTGATATAGTTCCAAAGAATTCAAATCAAATCAAAATTGAATTCCAAAATGACGTTATGGTTGCCTATTAGTAAACGTCATAAATTAGTCTGAAAACGAATACACTTCGAAGTCCTCGAAACCCACGTGATTATCAGTCCATAACACGTCTTTACTACAAAGGGTAATGGGCGATTATCATTGGGGGCTTCGAAGGGTAGAATTTTTTTTTTGCTTTCGTCCACTATTACTTTTCTTTCCGTTAAGGCGTGGCCAAAAGGGTCCACTGAATATGTTAGTGTAACATCATCCAACATTGTTGAATCGAACATGTTGCACTCGCGGGTTGGCCACCATGTTGTATGATGTTGGAAGTTGTTGAACGAAGTTTGATTTCCACCAAATATCGTCTTCAACATCATCCTACGTTTCTTTTGTTCTAAGGTGTGAGCAACAGTGTTGCATTCGTTCGGCCATCCCATTCAACAGTGTTGCACGCGGGCGTGCGCTGCGGCTATCGGTATCCATGGTGATGGTTAATTCGTTGCATCTGTTTCGCGCGGTGCCACGTCAGTTCAAGCTACGGAATCAGTTCCCCAGTTCCCGGTTATTTTTTAATGATGATGATGATGATGATGCTGATGTTATAACAGAGCAGAGTTTGCGACGTCTTGCCTTTTGCTTGTACTGTAAACCCCCTGTTTGTGTTGCAGCTTGTCACAGAGAAAACTCGGCAGATGGGTAAATAAACAACTAACTACCGTGACTGCATTTTTCTTCGCATTTATTTTATTGAATGTCCTTCGAAAATGGTCGGGAACGGCATTCCGAGACTCTAAATTTCAAAATTTTCTGGGGGAGCATGCCACCAGACCCCCCTACTTTGGAGCGCCTTCAGCGTTCGAAACATTCTTCGTGTGCGTACACCTTCAAAATCTAACGCTACACCCCTGATAGGAGAGATATCGTTGACGTCACCTATTGTCATTAATGTGCCAACCGGAGCCTCATTGGCTCTCGAAAAAAAGGCCTTTTGTTCCTTTGGTTGGCATATTTGAATAACAAAAGCAATATTTGTAAACAGATATTTTCCCTGTATGCTACATTTATTTATCGTCGAGAAGATTCAATTTTTCCTCAGAGGGTAAAACATGTAGCCGAAGCAACGGTACATTCCTTCTTCCATTCATATAAATACGGCAAGTCTTTCGTCGGAATGCCTTCGTAACAACAACAACAACGACAAATCACCGGGAATTGAGCAGCTTGTCACTGTTATTGCGACTTGTCATGCAGTCCATCAATAAATTGCCTAACTTGCAGATCAAAGCTAGAATGACTCCTGGACGCGATAATCGGTAGGTAAAGTCGATATTTAACAAATATTAATGTAAATCTCATCGTTTTTATCATGGGGTTTCAATAAAAACAGTCATCTCTCAAGGTTCCGCGGTTCCGTGATCTGCAGTTCCTCAAATTAGTCTCACCCGTTGCAAAACGCAAATTTCAGGTCAATGTTTGCCGCTTTCGATCGGTAAATACGAGGGTTTCCTAAAATCCTGAATCCGGAATAAGAAATCCGGAATCCGATATGAGAACTTTAACCAAAGGCTTACACTAATTTGCGAATTGAAACGAAACGAAACACATGAAGAATCCTAAAAATTCATTAGAGCTAACCTTACGCCTAATTAGGCCTAAACGAACCTAACCTAATGCTAGCGGTAGTAAACGGTTTGTTTAAGCCTAATTCCGTTTAGTTTCGTTTCGCAAATTAGTGCAAGCCAAGTGACTTTGGTTCAAGTTGTTATACCGGATTCCGGATTTCTTATTCCGGATTCCTAAACCCTAAATACGATGCTAATTAGGGGCTGTTTACACGGAGGTAGAAGATCCTAGCACTAGAAAGATCCTAGAAGGCGAAACAACTTTTCGTTTGGTTTACATGGAGAAATTTCTGTCTAGGTGGAAACGGAGAATGAAAGCTAGATGGCGGGCCAGAAAAAGAAACATGTAATTTGGGTCCTTCGCCGCCATGTTTGTGTTTTTTGTCCCTAGTACCAGGAACTTCCAAGCGAAGGAAGTTTACATGGT
>NC_090895.1:18546348-18553848 GCF_036669925.1 Montipora capricornis | reverse complement strand
GAAAAGCAATGCACCAGAGCCGGACTTAAATACCCCTAAAAAAACCCAGCAGGTGGAAAAAAAAGTGAGGAACGCGTACTCCGGACCAAGGCAATGGTGCGACCCTCGGAGTTCTAGGGTATTCTACTTGAAAGACACTACTTACAATGTAAATGAACACTGTCATATGCAGCCTAACGTCAAATTTCCATTGAAAAAGACACTTCATAGAACCATCTATGCAAGCCGTTTTTAGGGCTATTTGACTAAAAAGTTTCCTTAGCAAGCATCATTCTTTCTGTAGTTATATAAGTGCAAACCTCCCCCACCCCCCCCCTGCCCCTTAATTAAATGTCGAAGACAGTACATAATGAGCAACGTAACTCACATGTGGCTAGCACCCTTGATGGAGATAGTGAAAGTCGCTCGCTGTATATAAACCTAAGTTCCACGCCGTGAAACTGACTAACATAGTAAGTTTCATGGCAACGGAGACAACTGAGTCTTGATAATCCTAAACTCTCAACCAAAATTGCGAAGTCTTGCTTATCCTGTTTATTTAGGCGAGCTACGGTTATATAAGATGCCGTTGAAGGAACACCACTGGAGAGTACAAGAAATGAAAGATGATTCCAAAGACAGATTTTTTTTAACGAGCATTGGTATACCTGTGGTCTCATTCTCTTCTCCAGTCTCCGATTGGCTCCGAGAAGACTTGTTCCCAGTGTCCAGTGAGAAATCAGCAAACACGCAAGCCAGTCACTTCAACGAAAACCAAGGGTGAAATTTTGCTTGAAATCCTTTATTTGGGTACATCCATCCAAGCAATGTTTCCAAATCTTAATCAAGCCACTCTTGAGATACTACGGTAGGTTTTGACAGGTTAGAAAATATTTTCCGGTCTATATGCAATTGGACAATAAGGCTTTTTACGTTTACCGTATTAAAATTCAACACTTTTATTTGAGGATTTACATGTTTCATTTTTCCCTAGAAAACGGAAAGGTTCAAAGCGTCGAATGGATGATAAATTCCGAAGATACATACAGAAAATAACAACGGTATGTTCATCTTTAGGGTGTATGTAAGTACGGTTTTGTTTGCTTTAATATCTTCAACATTTGGCATATATACATTTAAGACTGAAACGGTACAAGCTATACAGCATGTTCTCTGAGAAAAACTTTTATCCCTTTAGAAATAAGCCCTCATAAGCTCCAATCTGGAAATTCAGTTGCTGTCATACTTTTGGCGAATGTGAAAATGCTACAAAGGACAGCTGAACTTTCTCAATCCAATTTATGCGGTTGTTTGTTTATGTTATAAATTTACGTGTACATTTTGCTGGTCAGAGCCCAAAAGAACTTTAAGGCTAAAAAAGATTTTTTTGATTGGTGGATAAGATGATTTTTTGGCCATGTTTGAAATCCACTGAGCCAGTGTCATTATTGATAATAATTTTATTAACAAACACGGGAAATTAAAAAAAAGTCATTTCAATATTATCACTGGCCTTTTAAATTGATAAATTTTGGAATTTTAGAGAAAACCTTGGAGATAACTGTGCAATGATAAAATGCTTGTAATCACAGTTTAGTTACCAAGTTTATTTCCCCCAAATAATTAGTGAAAGAAAACTGACTGAATCCTAAATAATGATGAGTTCACAGATTTCCATATTCAGTTGCACATGCAAACATTTAGCATTCCTAATGGCCATATTTTGCTTAGGAGGTCATCAGGGTTTGACAGCTGGGCATTTTTAATGCTTTATGTGACATAATTAATTTAGCAGAGGAAAACAGCCAAGCCAATTTATGGCAAAAGAGTGTGCACAACTGGTTAATTTGCCCTGTGTAACATCCTTAATTAAGACCAGCAACTGAGCCTAAAGCTGGAAATGTCTTCTACAATTGTACTAAGTGAACATACTCTCTGGCTAGCTAATTCCTTCATTGTGTTGCTTGTTCTTAATCATAAAATAATGTTAAATTCATGCTGCTGGTTTAGTCCTGGAAAGATTCTGTTGCTGTACTCAGCACAATGGTTTCCTTTTTTGATGAAATTTTTTTCCTCTTTGCAGAGCTCGCTATTCAATAGCTTCATCATGGTTATGATTGTAATGAATGCCTTAGTCATTGGCTTTGAAACAGTCGAAGAGTATAAGCAAGCACATGGCAACGTGTTCAAAGCATTGGATGAGTTTTTCCTTGCAATTTATACCATGGAGTTTCTCATGAAGCTGTATGCAGAGCCAAGAGGATACTGGAAGAGCAGCTATAACATATTTGACTTCACTATATTGGCTCTTTCGTATTTTCAAGTCATTATGGACGAGCTTAATGTAGGAGATAAAGTTCTTACACCTTTGAGGCTCTTAAGAGGTTTGTAAATAACAGTTTAAAATCCACTAGGCCTTAAAGTGTCATGTCTATTCCAGGGGTGAGGGATTAGGTCCGGGTTAACCCTAACTACCCCCACCCCCTTACATACATACCTCCTTACCAGCACCGAACATGGTGGGGCTAAAATACAGGTCACCTTTCACAGGTCACTCGTCAATTACAGGTCATTGTTTTACCCATATTAAAGCAACCCAAAACCTTCAAATTGGCTAACCTTATGTAGGCCTAAACATCGTTTTTAGCATAAGTTGTGCATCAATTTAAAGGCTGGATAATTTTAAATCCAGTATATAAGTCAGTAGTTTCCAGAGTATATGTTCCGCAAAGTTTTCGTACACACCTTTTACTTACTTATGCTTATTCATGGTTACTTAAACAAATACTAAAATACTTGCCCAAAATGTTGAATTATGATCCACATCAAGGCATCCAACTGGGGCAAGATCTTTTCTTGGGTAAAGACCTGGCTGATCAGTCTATAACTCTGATACATGTACTTCTCTCCTTTAGTGGCACGCACCCTTCGCACCATATCCTTCATTGAAGGTCTCCAGGTTCTTGTCATTGCCTTGATTGATACCATACGGAATTCTGTGCTCAACGTCGTGATTCTCCTAACAATGCTGATGGTGTTTTTTGCTGTTGTTGGTTTTTACATTTTTGGTTATGATGAGCAAACTGGTGACAAAAAGAACTGGGGAACGCTCAGCACAGCCATGTTGACTCTTTTTACCTTTGTGACAGTAAGTTACAGCATTGCTGACAATAATACAAATCATTAGTCACTCTTTTCTCTGTATTTTTAGTGTGAAAACACAGTTTCCATTGATGGATCTTTTTTTTAAGTGAACATTTTGTCAAGCAAAACCCAACACTAATTCAGCTTTGTCTAAGTTGAGGAATGAACATCTTCAAGTTCTTCACATGCAAAATGTAACATATTTGTAGCATATGTTGTACGTGCACAGATTTTAATAAGCATCACAAAGTGTCCCATGCAGCTGCTTGCTCTTTTCCCTAACTTCAACATTACTCATGTCTCGGAATGCAGACTGCAATAAACGAATGTCACAAAGTGCCCCCCAAATGATGCTCCTCAAGTATTAGGCTAAGCTGCTGCATCTACCCAGTGACGAAAAAGTATTATGATAACCTTTACCCTAATAGACCATTTTACAGTTGTGTGCTCAGTTACCTGGTCTTTGAATGAAAGTGAAAAGCAGTGAGGTTTCTATCAAAGCAAAGTCAACTCCAGCCTCACTTTCATTCAAAGGCCAGGAAACTAATGACACAACTGTAAAATGGTCTATTAACCTTATTGTTACAAATAGGTATAGGAAGTACTTTTAATTAATAGACTTAAAAGGATACTTCATGTTGGATCTCAAAATTGGGCTTGCATCTACAGTTACAATTACTCTGCATGCATTTCTGGAAATAACTAGCGTCTTTGCTGTAAACGCATTGTCTGCTAAATCTCTCTCTGTCAAAGAGCATTATCTTAAAAAAGTGTGGTACTAAAAGGCAAACACAGTCTAAGAGATAAATCTGAACATGCTATTCTAAGATGATGCATCACCTAATGAAAAGAAATTTTTGTCCTTTTGAGGTGGATGGCTGGACAGAGATTCAGAAAGACTTGAACACAAGACCATACAGCCAATGGTTCACTATCATCTTTATTTTCCTGGGTCACTTCATCTTTACAAACTTGTTCATTGGTATAATTATAATGGTAAGAATCTTGTCTCTTTTCACAATTAACATTCTCACATTCAATCATTCAACTGGTGAGGTTAGTTGAAATGCTGAGGGTGGGATCCTTTGTAGCTGGGCTCAGGTTCAGCTTGAATTCCAAATTAGCACTGATTTATTTCCTTTTCTTACAAGAGAGAATTAGTTTTGGACACCAATGTGGTTCGCCAGCTGATCTAAGCATGTGTCTTTGTTCAGCCTACCAATCTGTCATCCAGAGAGAATGAGACATTTTCTCACTACTATTGTCACTGGCTGACAGTAGTAGGTTCCTTTTATGTCAGAAGAATATGTTGTTAATCATATTATTTTACAAGTGAAATTTTCAGGTGTAGTTTGCCTGACTACTGTCTATGTGTACCCATAAAGATCGAGTCACTCTTGCGGAGGACGAATAATCTTGATCTAACACGATATAGTACAGACTGTACTCAGGCTGATAAAATACAATCATGATCAAATTGCCTTCTGTGGTAGTCAGTGATGCAGATCTGTCTCCAGAGTTCAAATCCCATGCAGGCCTGAATGTTTCAATCAGGCTTTCATTTTTCTCTTTAAACATAATGAGCTCTCATAACTTCCCCAATCTCACTTCAAGACTTAACTTTCTGTGACAGCAGCTCAAATATTTGACTTTCATTATAATATTCTGTACTTTAGATATGTTCATCAATTTGAGGACAATCCGGGACTCTTATTTCCAGTGCTTAAGGCAAATTCCCTGTTTTGGATATTACGAGCCTTGGAGTCATCTTGCCAGTAACTTTCTGCTCAGTCTACTCTCTTCAGTGTGTGCATGTGTCAGTTAATTCTATGATGTCCCTCAGAATTTGATGAGCAAGAGTTGTGAGAAGGAACCTAAGGTTATCGTCTTTATCTGAAGAGAGTTGTATTAAGTCTAAACCTTTTGTCTTTGAAATTACAAATTCTGGGGATCAGCATTTACCTATTTATAAGGTCACATTAATTTATAGCTCCATTGTGTCTTTGGGGTTAAACTTGGTCTTGATTTGTTTAGAACATTCATGAAGCAACAGAAAAGTTTATTACTCAACAAAGACAAGAAAGGGAAGCTGTTTTACAGGTATACAAGTATATTACTTATTTTTAGCTGGTTGCTAGCATAGTACTAAGATTAGATTTGAATTAAAACCCATACACATTAATTTGCAACTGGTAATTAAGTCATACTCACAGGAAACCCAGTTGCTTGATTTGGAACTTGTGGCTAAGACATTTCACAATCAGTATCAGAATAATAATGATGATAATGATGATGATTATAACTTTATCTAACCCATTCACTCCTCAGGTCAATAGACCATTTTACAGTTCTATGTTTATTTACCTGGCCTATGAATAAAAGTGAGGCTAGAGTTGACCTTGTCCTTTTTTTATAGGAACATCCCCGCTTTTCTTAATATATGTATAAATTAAACTAATTAGCATGAGAATAAAACCATTAACGTAAGAAAAGCAGCGGGGGCCGGGGCTATATCATAACAAGGTCAACTCCAGCCTCACTTTCATTTAAAGGCCAGGTAACTAAGCACATAACTGTAGAAAGATCAATTGGAAGGGGTTAACAACACTGGGGGTTTCGTGTTTAAAAAGGGCTCATCTTCTCACTTGAGGGTGTAAATTTCCTGTAGCCATGAAGGTCTTGTTTGCGCTTGCACGCAAAAAAAAAAAAAATATATATATATATATATATATATGTTTAATTAATTTAATATTTTTGAAATATGGTCTCTTTTTCAAGACTCAAAAAATGCCTGAGCCACGCCAAGATTGGTTTCCTTTAGGCGCTTAATTTCCGATAAGTATCACCACCCCTTCATGGGAAAAGTCCCCCACCCCCACCCCTCCTGGTAAGAACAGCTAGTTTCACTGAAAAACTTTGTTCCCCATAGCTCTTTACATCCTTAGAATTGGCTACTGTTTAACGACAGATAGTACATTTACTCGTCAATTGGGAGCCCCTTACAGGAGAAATGGTGAAAATGGCACATTTTTAACTCAGCCTTCAACAATAAGTGTCAATGGCTTGAATGTTTGACCTGCATTTGACAAACATATGACTTTAGTTATCTCAATTGTATTCTATTAGCATATGCCACATTTGACTTTGAGAACGATCAAAAGTGACACATGCATGTAATCCAGTTTTTCATCCCACATACTGGCTGATAAATGCTATTAGTATATACTAAAACAGTGGATAGCATTGAACGCGGGCGCTGATTGGCTCGTCAAACTCCGAATATCCTGTGCCATTTACCTCCGAGCAACTCGGGAAAAAATGGCGTCCCGATTTGCATCCGTGACAAGTGAAGAAAACATCCAAATTAATTTTTTGTGCTGTATATTATCTCACTGTTTTAGTATATACTAAAACAACTAAAACAACTATTCACCTCAGTGTCGGTGGCTCGGTAAATGTCCATCGCTAGCCACCTCCACTTGCTCCAATATGAACAATAATCCATATAATCATTTTTGATGACTTGCAGATGAAGAAGGATTTTCTCTTTCAACGGCAACATGATGATCTCAGGGAAATGTTGGAAAAGCAGGTTAGTGCAATGCATGAAGGGTGTGATGTTCAAGGCCCCCACTGAAACAATATTAAGAGACAGAACAATAAAGCAAGAAGAATTTGGTACTTGCTGTGGTTACAGAGGTGTTGTAAAACCTTTTTTGGGCTCCAGTTTTCAGTACCAAAGCATTTTTTTTGTGTGTGTGTGAAACCAACAAAACCATTTTCAGTTCCTGCAATGGGCACTTTGTTCAGTTCCTTCTGCGTAAATGAGATAAACCCACAAGTGACAAGGTGAGTACAACAAGAAAAAAAAATTGATACTTGCAGTACACGCAGAGACGTCAACCTAAGCTATTCATTTTGGGGAATTGATTTTTTTTTTCTTGATGGCATTAAAGAACATCAAAGCCAGTAGGACAACAAAAATATATGTTGACAACAACAGATTCCTGTTAATTCCTTCAGTCCAGACTTAATAAATTTTGCTCTCTAAGTTGATTTTACTCGTCAATGGGATGAATCGGTTAAAGTTTGGTCAAAAAAGCCGCATGATCAATCAAATTAATCGTCAAAATACATATCAGCTTACCCAGATATAGTCATCTGCCCATTGTACTGCACCGGAAACGGAAGTCATTAATATGAAAGGTACTCTTAATTATGGGATAGGCATAAAAGGAGAACACGTGTTAAAACGAGGAGATTGAATGTTTTCGGATTAATGTTAATAAACTATTTTAAGTTGGTGTTGTTGAAACGTGTTCCCATTCTTGAGACAAGTACACCACACCACTCAAATAGACAGAAAGTGAAAGTGCG
>NC_090895.1:18526348-18533848 GCF_036669925.1 Montipora capricornis | reverse complement strand
TGTCATTTCCCCTCATAAAAATCGTCATCCATGCGCGCTTTATTTCCAATCTCGGCTTTAAGAACGAGGTAATTGCACAATGTGTTGAGGGTCCCCAATAGGGTTTTCGGAATTTGGCCTTTTTGGAGCCCGGGATTCGGGATTCGGAATTGCATTTATGGACGGGACGCGGAATTTAGCGTTATCACGAAGCGGGATCCGAGCAAATCGTCACTTTGAAGCCCCGAGATCCGGGATTTCTAACGGCGAAAATTTTAAAATAAACTCATCCTTCGCCATTGGCAACGACGGAAACCACCGGAAAACCACCACGCTGACTCGTGCCTTTTGCGACCCCTATGCATTGATCTTTGTCGTGAACTTTGAACTGTGAAATGCAGCCAAAGAGGGCGCTCATTGGGCGGCGTACTATTTTACAAATTTTAAGTCATGGTATCCTGTACCCGAACGAGCTATGTTTCTTTCTTCCATGCTTACCATGCATCCTTTGACACCTGTGACGATGACGCCACAGAGCATGAGGGTTTGGCGCAGCAGTCCGTCAGAGTTCTGTCAGACACCAAACTACGATGGCAACAGCCGGAACGCTGCCTTCATATCTCTACCGCAGAGAAGTGCAACCAGGGGATTCGGTCTCCCTTGAGCCGGCTGAACCCTCCGCAAGGCAAATGAGAGGGACGAAGTGGAAGATGAAGACGACGCAGAAGGCGTTCTTAAATACGATTTGTCCTGCAGCGATGAAGATTCAGAAGAACAGTCACTTGGTAATGAAAACGACGAAGCTGACAATGATGTTGGTGTCGTTGGCGACATTTTTTGACTGCAAGGCCAACTGGCTTCCTACTCGGAACGGTTTTCTGGTTCGGAAGAACTATTCGCTTCAATAACAGAATTACATCCAAAGCCGTTGCTATGATTTACTGAAAAGTCTGAAGAGAGTTAAAGCTTCACTTATACGACAAAGGAGAAACGGCAGTAATGACCACGTGACCGTTTTCCTCACTTTAGGAAACGTCTGCTTTTCGTAGATTGGCCTTTTTATCTTGACGGGCATTGTTTTCATGCTAATTAGGACTGTCAGGAAGAATAGTATTCTTGTAGATGATTGTATACATTAGCACTGATATCACGGGTCATTATCGCCGTTTTATGGAACACTGATGCTTAGCCTCTCTACTGCTCAATTAAGGACGTTCGCGCCCATTGCTACTACGCATCCTTACAGCGCACGCAATCATGCATCGAGTGCGCTCGCTAAGTACTAAAATGAACAATGATAGGGCAGATGGCCATTGCTATAGCTTTGCTTGGGTTTAACGATCTTGGATGTTCGGTGACCCCTACTTTTCTTTTCAGAAATATATTTTATTTACAATTATCTCCACATTGTCCAAAGAAATCCACAAGAAATCAATGTGGGAAGTTAAAAAAAAATTCAAGATTTCTGTCCTCAGGACATGGAATCCTGCCATCTTGCGGCTGCAAGGCGCACGAAACTATGGTCGCTAAATGCGAACTTGTTCTTTAAGGAACCTCAACCATTAACTAAATTCACTTTACTGGTCCACTTAAACAAAGTTTGGTAGAGAACATTTCACTTCAAAAATGTAATTGCCATATTTTTGGGCTTACAGACACTGTGACCTTATTCGCTAAAGAAGCCAGATTTTTTCAGATTTGGGGTGTTCTTCCGGGCAAGTTCTCCCCAAAACGAAGTCGGTGACCCCCCATTTTTTTTACGTTTCTGACATCACTAACTCATCATCTTTCAATGGTAAAATTTGCAAGAAAAAAATCAATGATAGAAAATTTTCGCGTGAACGTCCTTAAATCTAAACTTACAACCGAGTTTAACAAAGTGGAAAATATGATTCAATTACTACCGATAATGGACAATCACGCGTCATTTCGGTTTCAAAACTGTAATTGTGAAGTGCTATTATACCTTCAATTGGATCATAAAGGTTGCTGGAAAAGACTAACTAGGCGTATTCTAAATCAACTGTAGTTGTGATTGACGGCGAGGCTTGGACATCATGTTGTGACGTCATGACCGGGAACGGGATTGGCCGATACAAACGTTTATTTATTAACTTTGCCAGTCAAGTTGACAGAGCGTCACAACAGCTTGCGCCAATTACTGTGGCCCCTTTTTTAACCCTCCCAACGATGATACACAAGAGAAGACAGACCACAACACCGGCAACTACCTGCCCTACTCTTAGCGACAAGTGTGTGGATTCTTTTACAGGATTATGAACATTGAAGGGTTGTGAGACGGGACCTATCGTTTATCGTCCTTATCCGAGAAGACTAGAGAGTCTAACCATTTTGAGACGTAATTACAAAGGCAGCACTTTCTCCTCAGTTATTTAAAGACCCTGAGTGTTGGTCCGGCCGGAGTCGAACTCACGACCTCCCGCGTGACAGCCCGGTGCTCAACCAACTGAGCCACCGGTGCGCGGTGCGTTCGGGATTTCGGGATGAAGGAAAATTTTTGGTCGCAATGGCGGGATTCTTCGTTTCTTTACGTGGCTTACTTCAAATCTCGGCTTTTAAGAACGAGGTATACACGCCCTGGTGTTGCGCGCTTGTTCCTTTACGCGGTTTATTTCAAATCTCGGCCTTACGAACGAGGTGTATTGTACATAATGTATTGTGCGCTTGTTTTTAACATAAGTCAATTTCAAATCTCGGCTTTAAGAACGAAGTATACACAATGTGTTGCGTGCTTGTTTTTTTTAGCCTGTTCCAGGCTCTCAGATAGTCGAGAAAACGAAAAGAACTGCGTGTGAAAAGCGAGTGGGGGCCCCACTCGCCTTTCACACGCAGTTTTTTTCGTTTTCTCGACTATCTGAGAGCCTGGAACAGGCTAGTTTTTTTACGTGGCTTACTTCAAATCTCGGCAATAAGAACGAGGTATACACATGTTGCGCGCTTGTTTCTTTACGCGGTTTATTTCAAATCTCGGCCTTACGACAGTTACGAACGAGGTATATTGTACACAATGTATTGTGCGCCTGTTTTTAACATAACTCAATTTCAAATCTCGCCTTTAAGAACGAGTTATACACAATGTGCTGTGCGCTTGTTTCTTTGCGTGGCTTAGTTGAAACGTTTGGAGTTAAGACTTCCAGTCACCTCCGGTCCATTGGACTCCATAAGGCCCGGTTCAGATGCCACTCCAATCATTTGCCAAACCTAACTAAAGGAATTAAGTATGGCAAAAGATCAGCATCTAAATCAGTTTGGTACGGCAGTTTTAATTTGGTGCGGCAAAAACGTTAAGTTCGACAGGGTCTGTCGCATTATTCGCCGGACATTGGAGCGACAGTTGATTCATACGGCTCTTCTCATGTGCCGAACCAAATGCATACTAGATTATGATAATTTGTAAATCTTCCCATAAGTCCCTTCGAGAACTTATTGAGCATGCTCGTAAGTTTGAAACAATGGCGGGAAAACACCTACAAGAGTGTAAACTGTCCAAAAGATTGACCAAATATTGTTGTTGTTGTTATTACTATTATTATTATTATTATTATGATCATTATTATTATTTTAAATGATGTAAAAAACTAAATTAGTGAGCAGCACTCTGCGAACCGTCTCTGTAAAACTTGTTTATTCTCTGATGTGTTTCGTCTAGCTAAGGTAGACTTCTTCAGGGAGTTTTTATACAATTATAAAGACATTATAAAACACCTGTATTTAAGCAATATCTGATGGCAAAAATGACGGTCACAAACATTTAAGGTTTGACCGGATTTTCGAAAGGGAACAGGTGCAGTGGTGAAATCTTAGGACAAGTCACGAGAAACGATGTTTTGGGGCCAATTTAGCTACAACTGTGCTATCATATATGGCTTAAATTCAGGCGTTTAATGTATTATTGCAAAGCTCCCTGAAGAAGTCTATGTTAGCTAGGGGAAGTTTGCTGGGGAATAAACAAGTTTTACAGATACAGTTTGCAGAGTGCTGCAGCGAGTCACTAGTTACGTTTTTAATTTTTTTTTTTTAATTTTTAAATTTTTAGAAATTCCCTTATCAGAGCTATCCTCTCCTTCACAGCCACGATCTTGAAAATTGAATTATGGCACGCAAACAAGGCATTGGACCCAAGCCTTTCTCTTTCTCCCTAGTGAAATAAAGATTAGGCTCGACACACAGTGTGCCGTCTGAATCAGATGTTGCGCCAATGTCGCTCCAAAGTCAGACTTACTCGATTAGGTTCAGCATGAGTGGAGCATCGTCTGAACCCGGCCTGAGTCTCCAGTGGGTCCGATGGACTCCATTGGGCTATTAGTTAGTTCCCCCCCCCCCCCCCCCGTCTTCTTTTAATTTTAACTGTTTAGACTTCCATTTTATGTAGTAGACCGTTGTTAAATCCATTTGATGCAATGCAACTCCAGTGGACTCCAATGGACTTCATCCTCCCCAATGTGAAACAGATATGACTTTCAGTTCCATTTCACAACTAGACTTCTAGTAACTCCAATGGAATCTAGATTTCACGACTGAAATTTAGTTGAAAGTATTGGACATGTGTGGTTTCACTAAGTACCCCTGCAGACAGCCAAAAAAAAAAATGCTAGCTACTTCACCCAGAGAGGTCGGCTACTTTTTTCCCCTAAATTGAAGTCAACTTAAAAATTACAGTTCATTTTGGCATATGACAACATTCTGTTTCTGACCAGCCAGCAACTTCAAATTTTACCTAAACACGTGTACTTTATTTACTGCAGCTTGTTGTGGAATGTAAAATTTAACATATTTGCACGGAAAGAAAAATTAAGAATAACATAGTTTGCAAAGTTGAAAATTAAGGATTGACATTTGTGTGACAATAATTATTATTTCTGTAAAATACAAGTACTAAAGTTTCAGAATTGGGTCATTATATTTTCATTTAGAATTTGTAATTTAAGAAAACCTTGAATTTGTTTAATGATTAAAATTCATTTCACTATTAAATCGCTATTAAATTTGTGCATTCAATTATTCTTGCTTGCTTGGATCACCAAATGCAGCCCTGGAGGTTGTCAAGAAGCTGTTGTATTGTTTCTTCACTTTAAGTGGATCAAGCTCAGGTTGATGGCCTGGAAATGCTGTTGGCTCCCGTGCTGCAGACACAGAAAATGTGATTTTATTAGCAATTAAGATAGACTGCTGGCCATTAGCTGTCAAGTTGTTTCTGGTAGATGTTAATGAAATTCCGCAAGTGTGTACATGTACAGTATGTGTTATTGTGTCTAATCTATGAACTGTACAGTATATAAAATTACACAATACAAAATTGATTAGAGCAGCATTTAAACTGCCATTGAATACAGTGTACAGCCATGTAACTGCATACTTCTTGCATTGGGCTCTTACGATAATTGTAATGAGCGTATGTGGGGGATGAAGGCCACAACGATCCCAGTTGTGATTGGAGCGCTGGGACTAATAAAAAAGGGCTTGGAGAAATACACCAAACAAATCCCGGGTAACATCAAAATTAGTGAACTACAGAAGATTGCACTGCTAGGAACATCTCGCATCCTAAGAAAGACACTCTCTATCAAGTAGGATAGACTTCTACCTCATTTTAGCCCTAGGCCCAAGGATTGGGCTCGGCTATTGTGTTGTAAATCGGCATAAAGTAATAATAATAATAATAATAATAATAATAATAATAATAATAATAATAATAATAATAATAATAATAATAATAATAATACCTATCGTGATTTGTGCTCTTGGAAGCATATCGAAAGGCGCAAAGACGTGCTTTGGCAAGCTAGATGTACCTGACTTCCTTGGAAGTGTAGAATTGTGGGCCATTCTTGGAAATGCTCACCTGTCGCGGAAAGTGTCTAAAGCTACGGAGAGTTGCAGAATACCCAGTAGAACACCCGACAACCGGAGAGAATCGAATAACATAATAATAACAACAATAAACAATCAACGCTACACGTTTGAAACTTGCTTTTACCGCGGCACCTCAATTATTCTGAAGTCATCGAAGTCTAAATAAATTTTAACGTAGTGTGATACTTACGTAACGCAATTTAGTTGTGACGAGATCGAGATGGCTCAATTAATGTTGAAAGAATATTTTCTTACCTTCAAGATGCTTTAATGCCTCAGGTATTCTGCTTGTGTCTACTACGTTATATCCAGAACCGTACGTTGTCTTAAAGTAGTGATTGTACTGAAAATTCCAATCAGAATATATAAGCTCATGAAACAGTTATAACTACAAAGAAGTCGGTAATGCGTGACCTGATCGCAAGAATTTCGTTTGTTTCTCGATCGCAAATAAGTCCATGCATCAAGCGAAAAATATGGAGAATGACAAAAGAAAAGAGAAATTTACCTGTGAAGGAATGGGTTTCGGTTTAGATATTCTGTTGATATCAAATCTCTGTTCGTTCCAGTTTCCTATCAACGTACTGGTGTTGTAGGAACTCTCTGTGTTGGTGCATCGCCAGCCGAACTGCTGAAATTTTTTTTCATCGGTGTGATCCCACAGCTCACCGTGTCCTGTTGCTCTGAGTTCACTCACAAAAGGCATAACGTTCTGAGAAGCGTAAGTCATTTTGATTCAAACTTGTGTTTAGTAGCGAGGGAGCAAACTACAGGAATTTGGTGTTGTTATGACAACAAAGAGCTTTTTCGCGAAGGCATGGGCTCTAGTGGTGAACAATTCGTCGTTATGGCAACTACGTACATCAACTCTGTTGACGGCCATCTTGTCTTAAGAGAATGTAAAAATTTTCTGCACTATTTTTCGTGGAATTAACCATGTCTTCAACGCAAACAGTGACACACGGAAAACTTCAGTCTTCTAGGACTCATGACTACCTCTATGGTATGTAGTTTTCTATTAAAAAAACGGCGGCTGAACGAATTGTTATTGCCTTGATTTCCACTTGCAAACAAATTTTTAAAGTTTTCTTTTTTACCTCTAAGCTTACTATGAGTTTTCGTTTAGCTTTCACTCGACACCAAAAATTCTATTAATTACAGATTCTTCAATTTTCAATTGCTTGCTGTCTCGTCGCGCGGCCTTAATAAGCTTACAGTCTATGTTTGTTTGATTTTAGACTTCGTATGTTTCAGATCCTCTGTATTCATTGTCAAGTGACCGAGACCATGCCAGATCTACCTTTAAAGCTCATACAGGAACTGACAGAATTGTAAGTACAGTACAAGAACAGACATTGCACTCCTCCCGATTACAAAATCTTTAGTCTCCCGATTTGACGTGTTTCCTCCCGCTCTCCCGATTTTTACCAGATTCTCCCGGTTTATCATGAAATTTTGAAAACATGGAAAAAAATTCCTTGTCTAAAGTTTTTTTTTTTTTGTGATCTGAGTGTAAAACGTTACGTATTACACTCTCTTATCCTATAATGGCTCGCCCCGTCTCTGATCTCCATTCAGAACACCCCGTGTGTTGCAGACTTATAGGCCTGTGGCCTGTTTCTGGAAGCCTGATTAGCGCTATCCGTT
>NC_090895.1:18516348-18521348 GCF_036669925.1 Montipora capricornis | reverse complement strand
TACCAGGAATGTCATTATTTAGGAGTATTGGACATGTATGTCTTTGGTTTAAAAAAGTACCACACATTAGCTTCTTCTCAGTGTTGTGTTTAGAACAACTGGAATTCAAAGTATGACCTATTGCATTAATTTTTCTTCTGAACTTACATGTAGATCTCATGGAGGTACTGTACAGTACACGTCCAAGACATTCTTTTGTCATTACTCTTTTTGCAGGGAGGCCACACTTCCAGCTCTAAATGACATGGAAAATCTAGAGTTAAGAAAAAGAATGATGGATGAACAAGAGAGAAAAGAATGGTCTTTCAGAGAACAAGAAATTGAAAAGTGAGTACACTGGTACATTGTAATTGGTCAAACGTTCCCTAAGCCAAAATGGTTTTCAATTTGCAAGCTACAGCTGTACACATACCCCTTCTAGCGAATACATGTAGTACCAATTCTGAAGCAACATTTTCCTTGTGTCTTGCTATTAACTGTGACCTCTCACGGGAAAACGTACACTAATGCTTTTCTGTTGAACGGCTTAAAGCGTTGGCAAAGCGTTGGATACCCATTGTGTCCCCGTTGGGTACCCGTTGGAAGTGTTGCAAAAAGCGTTGGAAGTGTTGGAAAACCCGTTGGAGGTGTTGAGAAAAGCTGTTGAAATAATGTGCCAAGCTGTTGAAAATCCCGTTGGGAAAGTTCACGCAGGCCGTTCTAGGTGTTGAGAGTAAACAATCATGAAACAATTGTACGTGGGCAAACATCCAGGACCAAAATTTTCCAGTTGACTGCCACTTTTTGTCTAAAGTCAACACGCGTGTAAGTTTTCTTTTTTGGTGAGAACTATCAACCTGCTGTAGTATTACTATATGTATGAAGAAAAACTAAACAAACTATTAGATTTTGGAATGTGTGCACCAACAAGGTGTTTGTAGTTAAATTGAACTTGTCTTTTTTTTTTTCCAGATTGCAAGAGGCAAGGCTGGAGGTATTGAAAAGAATTCTTGAACAAAGAGAAGAGGATCACGCTGAACTTAACACCAAAAGACTGGATAGACTATGGTTAGAAACAAATTGAGCTTTTGGATAAGGTTGATTTTTGTTACACAAAAAAGGTTTTAATTAACAAGTTCAAGGCAAAGTTAGCCACTGAGAAAGATTTATGAGCTGACTTTTCATGTGTTACCTCATTGTCATGATAGTGAATTCGTTGTCAGAGCAAATTCACTCTGACTGTGCAAAGGTCTCAGACGTTTCAAGGTTACGCTGTAATTCCCTTGAAAATGACATACTAGATCCGGATTTTTTCCCAATAAAGTTGAGTAACTGTGTCAACTTTATTGTCAATTTTTCACTCGTGAATTTGCACGGTCTGGAATCCTTATGATATAAGTCGAAATTGCTGTCATCATTTTGTCAGCGAACGGGACTTTGGGCGTGATGCCCAACGAGTTTGCCAGCAGAAAGGTCTTTGATGAGTCCCTTGGTCAGGATGAAACGAGCTTCATAAGACTAACCACAAACAATGAATTTTCACAAGTACTGTAAAATACAAGGGAAAAGGAAACATATGATACCGTTTTTTCCTACAGTTATGTTTCTCCTAAACCTCCCTTCCCTCACCCCTCTCCCCCCCCCCCCCATTACTTTCAAACGTTTTCTGTGGTACGGTTACAAGTAATGGCTTGGAGCTTATGTCTTCTGCCAATCGATACAAAATAGTTGATATCTGATGGTTAACATGTTTTGGGTGTATGTCCTGTGCAGGTCAAACAAGCAACAAGAAAAAGAGCGCAAGTTTAAGAGAATCCAAACCGAGCACATTAAAAGTGAGTTTCTACCAACTTTTCCTTAGTTAAATTACATGTTGAGAAGTTCAGAGTTCTTTTATTGGGTGCAGTAAAACCAAATCAAAAAATAAATACTTGAGCCAATTACAGATGCTGACATTCGGTTGAGGGAATCACAATACAAAGCATATTCAAGTAGGCGATGATTAATGGAGGAAAATGTGCCTGTGCAAGTCATGGTGAAATTCCCAAAAATTCCCAAAAATATAAGAACCTGTTCAGCCTGGTAAAGAAAAGTAGATTCTTATACAAGCGAATCACGCCAGGATGGATTTAATTGTATGAGAAACTTCTGACAAAAAGTTTTTGTGTATATTATTGTTTAGTAAACAAGGCAAGCATTTTTGTTGAAAATACAAGTGCAAAACCATTATGCAGTTGTAGTACAATATTTTTGCCAATGGTTACACTATGACAAGCTCTAAAAAATAAGAACCTGTTCAGTCTGACCTTGAGAATTCTAAATTCTTATATGCGGGTTAATTTACTGTATTAACGAGCATATAATGAGGCAGATCCGGGCCAAATTCAATAATGTACAGTACTTTTTGAGGCTCAATCGAGGTTAGGGTTGATCCAGCTGTTTATCTTTGCCCGAGGAGCAGAGTTCCGGAAAACTACGCTTATTGTCCGTATTCCTATGATAAATGAGTGATGGTAGAGTTAAGGAAAAGAGCAAGGGGACACTTCTTGACGCTTATTAAAAGGGGTGTGTACCTAATGTCAATTATGATTTCGCGCGGCCATTTTTTTCTGCTACCTGTCTTACATGTAACTCGACGCGCTCGAGTAACTAAGCGGCGAAAGAGGGACTGCTCGAAAACTAAACCATTCAAATTTGTGAAGCGTAAAACACATTCCGCAACAGTACTTCATCGGAAACTCTGTAATGTTTACATGTATTTACCTGACAACTTGGCAACCTGGCTGGTCTCATTGATACATGCACTTGTCAAGATGGGAGCTACGTTACGTGAATGAAAAAGTAAATATCTTGGGAAAGAGCCGATACAACGTAGATTTGATAATTTATTAATTTAGTGACGATGATGATGATGATGATTATTATTATTATTATTATTACGACCGGCCAAACTAGCCTTCTTTAGGTACAAGGAGAGTTTACATTGGATTGCTTCTATGTTACATGAATGAACGATTCAAAATCGGAAAATACACACATGCGTCTGCAATTGTTAATCGCTGCGGTGTCGCGAAGTCACGGGTTCAAACCCCGTTGAAGTCCTGAATTTTTCAGGCTTCTTTACGCAATTGCAAAAATTGCGTTCATAACTGCGAAGATCATAGCTTCACTTGATTTCATATCCGCAGTTCATATATGATCCATTTCATATATCATTTCATCGTTGATTCATTCCTCACGGGAACATCAGAACCCACAAATGACCAGCTCCCAACGTCAGTGGATTCATAGCTCAGTGTTAGTTAGGGCGTCGCACCGGTATCGCGAGATCACGGGTTCAAACCCCGTTGAAGTCCTGAAATTTTCAGGCTTCTTTACGCAATTGCAAAAGTTGCGTTCATAACTGCGAAGATCATAGCTTCACGTAAAGTAATCTATTTCGCATAGAGGTGTCCTCCTAAATTTATGCCAAAAATGTTCTGCTTCACTGACTCGCACGACGCAAATTGGGTCGCGCAGAAAACGCGACGCGACTGTACATACATACTTAATTGACCTCTCCCCATAGGGGCTTTTCAGGGCCGATGAATCAACGAAACAACAGAACACAACAACTACAACTGTTAAGAATCCCAACTGGCCGGAGGCAAACCAGTTGGCTATTTACAAGTGCAGCTGAGAAGTTGAACCAGGGACTACCAGGATCAAATTCAACGAGTGGTCAGAGCGGGTCTTGAACCCGGGATCTCCGGATCTCAAGGCAAGCGCCCTAACCACTGGGCCACACTGCCTCAATATGGTATGGTAACTGGTATACCAACTGGTACCAACTGGTATGCGGTGCTGTCCCTGAAAAGTTCATATTTCAAATTACTCTGATTATTTCTCGTCAAACCCGCCGAACAGTAACTGAACCGGGTTACTTTCTTGTTTTACAACATCTGACAACCCCGCAAGCGCTTCTCTGGATACAAAGAGTTAAGAATATTGAACTAGCAAGTTAAGCCTTGTGTTCGTTAGTTGCAACAAGTACTATTTCCTTATATTGTAGAAGCAGAAGGGTAGAATGTTAGGTCTGGTAGATTTGTACTGTCGGTGTTGTGCACCCGACCAACATCTATATGTGTTAAGACTAAGTTGGAATTAATTGTTGGAAATTTTGTACACTCACTCAAAAACAATAATCAAAACAGTGCGTTGCGCTTGATAGTTTCCAAAGATTTACTATTTCCACTTTGCAAAGTTTTTTTTTTCTTGTCATCTTTTGAGAGCTATGAATTGCATATCAATCGATCGATCAAATCCATGAAAAACAAGTTGATAATTTTCTCTTTTTCATAGCTGTCAGGAAACTGAACGAAAAGCGACGAACAGTGGAAGGAAAACTGGAACGCCGTGAAATAGTCAAAGACTACTCGAACTATGATTCGCAGACATACGCGCCAATGTCGCGTGTCGGTGTATTCCTCGACCGTGGCTCTGAACAGTACAATGTCAAAAGTTACCATCTAAACACTTATCAGGGGTTGCTAGAACTGGAGGCATCTCTCCCAGACTTTGTTACCCAGCCAAGGATTCAAGCCCCAAAGCCCAAGTCCAGTGGGAAAGGAGGCTTTGTGAAGAGGAGACAAAGGCGACAGAGAGAGCTGGAGGAGGTCGCAAATGTGATTGAGTTGGCCAAAAGGCCGCCAGACGTAAAGAAACCACTGAAGTTCTTGGTGAAAGTTGAGAAGCCGATACCGCGTCCTCCGACGCCATCAGTGGAAGTTCCATCACAGGTAACAGTATCAGTGTTCAGTACAGTGTACAGTTTTCGTATTGTTGAGGGCGGATAGTTTGTGCTGTCTTTTCCTTTAAGACATGCCATCAACTGAATTCTAATCTTTTTGCGTCCACCCGTACCCACGCAATTCGATGGAGAATTAGCAGTGCGAACGCTGATTTAAGTAAAGGGAATGTTTTTTTTTGGGTTTAGAATGCGGCTGCCTCGCTTGCGCTCCCGAGTTTTTCAAGAAGCCTAT
>NC_090895.1:18498848-18511348 GCF_036669925.1 Montipora capricornis | reverse complement strand
CGTCCACGGACATGGAATAGTGAATCTTTCATTCTCTCTCTTTACTTCAAATCCGTCCGCACCAATTGAGTTGCAGGATACCTCACCCATATTGTACAACGTAAACACGATGGAATAATCGTGAAATACCTACTATAGCTTAACCTTATATTTTGAAGCACTTGATACTTTTGTCGTCCTAGCCGCCGTGGGTTTTTTAAGTCCCTAATGGGCCATTTCCGAGTTGCTGTTTGTCTCAGTTTCGAAGTGAGTCTTGGTGCTCAACTATTGTAAGGGAAATGAGTTTGATTTGTATAAGAATACGCAATTAACTCATTTCCATTTGAATGATTGTGCACCATGACTCGCTTTGAAGCTGAGGCATGTAGCAACTCGGAAATGGGCTATTACTGTCGTTCGATTGTAGCTTTTTAATTTTGTAATTAAATAGTAATAATTGTACAGTGTCCTATTGAAAACCACATTGTGTGACATAGGCTGTCTGTATAGGGAATTGAATTATGATCAAACGAGCACATGTAGTTTAAATGATGTTAAGATTTACCAGTCTTTCAGCCAGAAAGGCGCGTAATTAGATGCAGGCCCAATTTTGACATCCAACACGTTGTGTCCCTTTAAGTCGAAGCCTTTGCTACCTGTTTCCAACAATAACGCAACGGATAAAGCCGGATTAGCGTTATTTTTAGCATAGGGTAAATGCAGCTGTATATCCTTACTTGAGGAGCACTTTAGTCGTTGTGTCAATTGTCTATTCCCAGACGCGAGTGATGTTGAAGTTGAGAACAAGAGCAGAGGGGTGGGGGGGGGGGGGGGTGTACTTTGTGACGCTTATTAAAATTGCCGTGCATCAGGAGCCCTCTTGCGTGCATCTAATTACCTGCCTTTCTGGACATATCTGCTCCATGGAACACGGGCATGGGGGGTGGGGGGGGGGGGTGGTACTTTGTGACGCATATTAGACTTGCCGTGCATCTAGTTACCTGCCTTTCTGGACATATCTGCTCCATGGAACGTAGCGTTAGTGTGAATAAGTACGGAAGATTGATTGGTGCTAAGATGTTCGTTTTCTCTGTCCGTGTAAAGAGCCCAAGTATGAAGCTTAGGAGCTTTAATTACCTACCACCATAAGTGCCAAACAAAATGCATGAATAAACTCAGTCACAAACCCAAAAAATCCTTAAAAAAATTTTTTTTTCCTTTACGGAATCTTCAAACTATCTTTAAAGCCTCTAAATATATTTAACAATTATTCCTCGAGCCCGAATGGGCTCTGAGACAATAGCCCATGAGGCCGAAGGCCGAATGGGCTATTGACTCAGAGGCCATGAGGGCGAGAGGAATAATTGTTTTAGTAAAATCCAACTAGTTGGTCAAAAAAATATCGAGACAAAACATCTTTCGCTAGTTAAAGTTAGACTTTAATTATTGTTTTGGTTGTCAAAGTCGGCGCTTTTCGCTACTAGTGGGCTATAACAAATAGCCTACTAGTAGCTCAACCAATCAGAACGCCGCATTGATAATAGACCACTAGTTGGATTTTACTAATTAAGAATATCCGGATAATATGGTAAAATGGTTTATCATGTTGCTTATTTTTTCTTGCTTTTTGTATTCCATTTCTTTTTTTGTTGAGTATCAAACCGCAACCGACTTTCCCTTTTGTAGTAATCCATTTAAGATCATGTTTTTTTTACATGAAATTGTTTTTCTAAAGGATGAAACAATCATTTTGAGGCTTTTGGTCAAATGAATTTGGCGAATGAAAACAAATTGTGAAAACCGCACTTTGTTACCTTGTAATGGTGGTTTTCGAAGATGAAATGAGGCGTTGTCATAACTTCTTCATGCATAAACATAACCACAGATGTTTTTTTATTCAACCCCTTGAAAAATGGCTAAGTCTTGTCGAAGGCTTTAGCCAGTAACGCTCTCGAACCGCTATAAATCTATTTTGTTTTTTTGGGAACGAGTAACCGAGTGTTATGATTCAATAAAATTTAGGAAGAAAGACGCATTCATGCTTTTGCTATGTTGGCGGAGCGGCAAAGACGAATCCGCGAAGCTGAGGAGAGCGGGCGAAGACAGCTGGAGGAACGTAGACGACGCGAAGAAGATGAAATCTTTAAGCAGGTGTGTATGGCATTTTAAATAATAGAAGATGTTTAGCGAACAAAAGCAGCTTTTTCCTTAATCGAAACCCGAGATCTCCAGCTCTAGGATCGTTCCGAAAGTGACCTTGTGATAGTAGCAGTCACGAAGATTTAAATTCTCCTTTACTTACAACTTGCGATGGAGTAACTTAATGAGAAGGGGATGTCGTAAGGTAGCTTTCTTGTGAAGCAAATGTATTCAGTCTTTTTTCAGGATCACTTCTCCCTTTCATGAATAACCCACACTTCAGATGTATATATTCATTATATCTCGTTTCTGATTGGTCAATGACGAAGGCGTAAATGGTTTTAGAGTGCAAAAAGAGGTAATAGAGTGCAATACGGACGTTGCTATGGAAACAAAGCGATTGAGTTATTTTGTTGTTATAATAATTAGAAAATCGTACGAACTGGCTCCTGTCCTTCGTGATTTACGCTCACCCGTGGCGTTTTCTTGGGAACTTTAAAAACATCACTCGTACCCATAAATCACGAAATGAACTCGCGTTCATACGATTTCCTATGCTTATTTCATTCATCCAGTTCTTTCACGGTTCGTTTACATACATGTTTATCGAATATACGATTCATTATTCCACTACAAAAAAGGTGTTATTTTACTTCAGTTTTATTTGGTAAGAGTGTTTCTAAAAAAATGCATCATCTGTCCTTCAGGGCGCGTGCGAACGATGTAAACAGCACAAAAAGCCAGCCAAATGCCCTTGATTTGATTAGATAAACGAAATGAAGAGGGACAAACGATGACAAGCTAGATTCTCAGCCTTTGCATGGTGATGAAAACAATTTCTTTCATTGAAAAACTCCCGTTCCGTCAGTATTTGCTCTGTGCTAGGCCGGTGAAACTGGGATACTACAGTGTATTACCATTTCATGTTTTGCGCGTTCTCTTGACCAAATATGGTAAAATGGCGTAATAGTGGAATAATAAGATCAATTATGTGCCTATTTAGAGTACGACATGCTATGTAAACATCGATCCGGTTTTCGTGCTATTCATTCAACTGTTACAGCTTTGCTTGCGGCAACTGACTCCTTGGCATATAATATCGATATCGGGAAAATCAACGCGGTTATTTTTCTTTTATCTAAGCTTGACTCTTATGGTATATCTGGGAATCCATGTAAATGGTTTCAGTCGTATTTGGAGAACCGTATACAACAATTCTTAGCTGGCGGGTCCTTACCTGACAAACGTGTATTGACCTGCGGTGTCCCTTAGAAGACCATTCTCGGTCCACTCTTATTCTTGCAATAGATAAATGACCTTCCAAATTGTTTTTCACACTGTGAACCGAGGATGTACGCCGATGATACGCATCTGACATATGCGGGTGATGATGGAAGTAGCATTGAATCAAGTCTTAGTGACGACCTATTGAATGTGCGCACTTGCTTTAATGCAAACAAACTTACTCTAAATATGACTAAAACAGAATTATGCTGATAGGATCTGGCCAAAGGCTATAGCTAAATACAATTGCTTCTTCCCCATCAATCTTAATGAACGGTACTCGGGTGAAACAAGTTGCAACTACAAAATCACTTGGGGTAGCAATTGATGACAAATTCAGCTGGAATTTCCACATCGAAAACTAACCAAAAAGATCGCATCTGGAATTGATGCCATGAAACGTGTTAGGCACATGGTTCCTCAGGCGACCTTACATCTTATATACCAAGCTTTAATACAACATTACTTTGACTACTGCAGTACTGTTCGGGGAACCTGTGCCGAGTGTGGGGTAACTGCAAAAATTGCAGAATAGAGCAGCCCGTGTTTTAACATTCTCTAACTATGACGTTGATACTGACCAGTTGTTGGAAATTCTGGGGTGGAAAAAGTTTGATCGCCAGCGAAACATACAAAAGGCCACCACGGTATTCAAATGCCTACATGGGTTAGCTCCGGACTATTTAGTATCGAAAGTTCCTGAACGAAATACAAGCTACAACTTGAAGGACTCCGAGAAGAAACTTAATGTTAGATTGCCACCGTGACGCAGAAAATAATTAACCGTAAAACCGCGTAGTTCGAGTTTTAACCCGCAGTGCTCGGCGATTTTTCCCAAAACAGTGTGGGATTTGCAGTATTCCGAGCAGATCATATACTCTGGCTTTCCGTAAATTTGGCTCTCGGTGTAGAATAATCAGAATGCGATAGGAAGCAGGAAATAGTCCCACCTTAATTGCATTGTAACCAGTGTCAAAATTGCACGCATGCAGTTAATGGTAAATTTCAGCTACAAATAAGAGCGATTGGTATGCAACAATATTGATACTGACTAAAATCCTGTATTTTTAGTGATTAAATAATTGTGTGATTTCTAAGTGCATGTAAGAAAGTGGTAATTGAACTTCGTGTTGTGCAATTTTGGTCTGAAATCATACTTCTTTCAAATCGAACTCGCGCTCCGCGCTTGTACAATTTTGAAATGACAAATATAATTTCAGGCCAAATTGCACTCCACTCAGTTCAATTACCATTACAAATTGTTTATTAGGAACCAAATCGAGTTGTGCCTTCATTGAGTTGACTCCTTTTCAGGTTGTCAAGGTTCACCAATCCACTGTTGATACATACTTGGAAGACATAATAATGGGATCCATCGACAAGACAGCCGAGGAACAGGTTAAAGACACATTTGTTGTGGTAACGCTAAGTCTGCATGTTAAGCCCCGTGCCGCAAACGGACGCAAAATTGTTGGTCAACATCGTCAGTTCCCACGGCCTGCTCCGGTCTGACCTTGTAGTTCAGTCGGTAGAGCAGCGTTGATCTAACCCGAAGGTCGTGTGTTCAATTCCCTCCCTGGTCAGAATTTTTTCTCTGTCCTTGTGTGGGCCCATTTCCATCAGTAGCCATGGTTCATATGGGGTAGATACTTAGCACTTCACATTACACTCTAACCAGTCAACTCCCAACATCGTTGGGGCCACGCACGCGCATTACATATGGTCTCCAGTCCACGGAGATAGCATCGCATTAACTTGTTGAAAACAAGATGGCAGACGAATTTTGTACAGTCTTATAGGTCGTATCCTTCGCATAATACACTGCACGTCCTTACGTTGTTGGGAGTTGTTTTCTCCATTTGCACAGAACTGCCAACACCATCCAACATCTGCAGAACCAACAACTCCCAATGTTGAGAGTTCGCGTTCGTTGGCACTATTCCTTCTTCGTGGACCCACAGTTTGCGTCCGAAACAAATGCGACCAAGAAGATGTTATTCACTAAATGACTGTACTCAAGGGAAACTTTTAGATTCGAGAAGAACGAATTTAAGGTGGTTGAACACAGTTTTTAATACCTAAGTTTCATTTACCTTTTTCTCTAAAACCCTTGATCCTTGGGTGGCCAAAAATGGTAGCAAGCAAGTTAACAACCCGAACTTCGATTTTTTGATAGTTAAGCTGACGTATATGCTGTTGCCATGGCAACATGAATAAATATAAAGAGACCTTTAAAATCGGTTAGGTTTTATTTGCAGAAAATCTGGTCGTTAGATTTTCTTTATAATTTGCATGCAACAAGCTTGTAACGATGGTTACAAGTTAACACCATTTTAACAATAATTTGACTGAGAGAGCTTTAATTATTCCTTGTTGAAGGTTCACTGGAATATCTAGAATTTCCTCTGTTAAAGTCCAAATTTTTCTCAATACTCTAGTTACTTATTTCTTAAAGTATTTTCGTGCCAAATTTCGTTAACTTCTAACGAGTGATTCTCGAGAAATAGTACAGATAGCGGAAGCATTGAGCAAATGAAATGATTGCTGTATTGAAGCCATGTTGCGTTAGCAAGAGCGCTCACGAGAACTGTGTTCGGCCACCTTAACTAATTTCCGGCTTGTGAGACAAGTTATTGTTTAGCGGAACGAAGGCATTCCCGGACGAAATGTGACAAGGAGTTATCATTACTAATTCGCAGGTATTTTGGCGCGGTTTACTGAATGTGCGGGAAAAGCAGATCTTAACAAGTGTTATTGAAATCCAAAAAGAAAATTGGGGGTAACCACGCATTTTTCAAAGATAATTAATCAACAATATTTGTAAAAAGTTTTAAAATACAAAGCAATGCACGGCGTTCTTTTCCAAATTGAAGCTCAATTATCTCTGAAAAATGCGTGGTTACCCCAAATTTTCTTTTTGGATACCAAGATCACTTGCTGAGTTCTGCTTTCTCCGCATAGTTTTGAACCGCGCAAAAATATCTCTGTATTAATAAGCACCAGCAATAGGAAATCCGAGTACCTCGAGATGCGCAGAACGTATGCGCAAAAACAATAGTAGACACCGTCCTTAAGCACCGCAGTTTTGTTCATGTCTTCATATTATTGTTTTCTCTTTCAAAAAAGATCTTTTTATCTATTAGATATACAGATTTTTTGAAAGAGAAAAGAGGGCATTGCTTCCGCGATTCTTAATGCATTTATGCACATTTTCTTTGCTTAACAGGCTCGCAAAGAAATTCAAGAACAAGCAGAAAAGATTAACCAGATTGCTTATGACATGGAGAAAACGTACGTAATATCCCTGAATCCATAACAAGTCTCAGGGATGTCAAGATTGGGTCTGCATCTAATTAGGGTCAATCCAGGACATGAGTGAATCAAATAACGTCGATCCTTTGACTTTCTCGGCATCCTTGCTCAAGGCAATTTAAGCCTATCCTGAAACTAACCGTCGCGTTGCTGCTTCTTTGCGAGACATGTACTTGTTCGTTGTTTTAGGAGGAGAAATTAGTCGAGAGCAACGAAGAGGTCTAGTTTTGTGCGTCGATGCGTTTTTTTTTTTTTATGTTGTGTCTCAAAACTTGAAAGTGCACGACTGCGACGTCGACGAAAACGTCGTTTCAAAATATAACTTAGCACTGCCGTAAGTCTTCCGCGATTATCCACTTCCTTTACGTCGTACGGCAGTGTTAGCGAAGTATCCCAAAAAAAAAAAACACTAATTGGGTAGTACTGGGGAGCGGATTCAGAGGAAAAGAAACAACAAAAGATTCTCTGTTGCATGCTCACGCCATCGTCAAAACCTCAAATTTAGGGACCTCAAGATCTACGACGGCAACGTCGACGAAAAGGTCACCTCAAAATAGTCTTTCGCGGTTATTCTATGTCGTTCACTTCTTACAATTTGCGCGAAGTATCCTAAAAATAAATTGGTACGAGCGGTTACAAAGTTAAAATAGAAGATGAAAGATTCTCTGTTGCATGCTCACGTTGTCGTTAGAACCTCAAATTTGGTAATTTCACGTCGTCCTTATGCGGAGTACCGCAAGAATACGTGCTAAAATCCGTGCTGCACGCACAGCACGATTATTGATGCTCTTTTAACCAATGATACCATTGTTTTGCGGCGTTCTTGTTGTCGTCGCTGTCGTAAAATCTTAAGCTCCCTTTTGTTGATTTCATGTCGTTGTTGTGCAAAGTACAGCAAACATGTGTTAAAATGCGTGCCGCACGTGCAGCACGATTATTTTTTCTCTTTTAACCGATAATATTATTGCTTTGTGGCGTTGTCGCTACCGTCACCGTCGTCGTTTCTTAAATTCCCTTTAGTCTCTGGATCCATTGGAGCCAGAGAGGCTCTGTTCATACTAAACCCCGGAAGGATATAGAGTTGTTCACTGTTCGTCACATACTGTAGCTACTTATGTCCAGGAATGCATGCAGCTCCACATAGCACCCTACCACTGTGCCCACTTTTTTCTGCGCCGTATATAAACGGCAATTAACCGTATCTGCACTTCAGTTGCTGTAGTGTTGCTGCCTCCAACTCGCATCAAAGTGACGTAACAATTGCAGCAGTCAGCCGCTTTTTTGGATAAATGAGCCTACACCCACCCCCCCCCCCCCCCCTACTTCTTCCTGCCTTCGTTCCCCAAGAAGTGCTCGGGTAAGCTGGACCCGAGTAACCGGGCGAAATAGTGCCTAGCAAGTTTCTCGCTCGTTTACTATTCGGCAGAAGTTTCTGTTTTCTTTCTCTTCTCTCTCTCTCTCTCTCGCTGTCGCGGATTGGCAAATTTTTGATTTAGTTCTTGGGCTGACCTAATTTTAATCCTATTACCAACCAGTTATCGAAATTTAGTCCACTATAACACAATAACTAAGGTGATACAAGATTTCGTTATCTACGTGCTTCCTTCCTGTAGGCGAACCAAACTGCAGTCTGAAGAAATCGTAGCCGAGCTTGTCAGTTCGTTCTTGTTACCCGAGGTGCAAAAGATAACCATGAGAGAGAACGGTAAGCCCTAATCGTGTATAAACACGTTCACGGTACGTAATCCATTAACTCCTTGGAGCGAGACGTGACAGACTTTACTGTGTCTAACGCCAGACATTTTACTCGTCAACTAGGGGCGTCCTGGAGCACCTGAATGGGTTAAATGGTGTTTTGCATGGAATAGTGAATAGAGCGGTTTTCAATTGAGTGTCAAAAGTAATTAGCGAATTACTTTGGTTTTGCATTACGTCACTCAGTGATTGGTTCAAATTTCTCGCGCCACTTTTTGAACCAATCAGAAGTCAAACCAAAACCAATCGTGGCTTGCGCGTGCACATTTTCCCGCGCTTTGTGTCGGCTACCTGTAATTACTTCGAGTTTTGATTGGTTTTCTGGATTGTATCCGTCCTTTTTGATTGGCCAAAGTAATAACTTTGGTTTTGGTTTTACGACACTCATTTGAAAACCGCTCTATAGTTCCTATAAGGAGAATTTTCACAAGAAGTCACGGCTGTTGAGGGTAAAGGCGAAAGGGTATAGACCCTATGCAGAAATGGCTGCTTTTAAATTATTCTTTTTTTCATATTCAAAATAGCCCAACTAACCTCGTTCGGGATAACAAATTCTTTAGAATTTTTGTCTCAAAATCGAGGTTAGTTGGGCTATTTTGAATATGAACAAAAGAATAATTTAAAGGCAGCCATTTTTGCGTAGGGTCTATGTGGCATTACTTTCCATCTTACAAATATGCGGAATGAGTAATACATAGAGACGTAAAGAAATAAATTAACGGAACGTGTATAAGCTGGCGGATATACTGACTTATTCAACTGCGGTCAGCACAGTACAAATACACTCTTTTGTTTTATTCTATAAGAACGTCTAATTTTGGAGCTGAGGCTGAACATTCTTATGTATTTTTGCGATGTGAGGCTGAGAACGTTCTTAAGATGTTCTTAAGGACGGTGCCTACTATTTTTATTGCGCGCGCAAGATACTCGATGGATGGTGCTTATTAATACAGGGATATTTTTGCGCCCTTTAAAACTATGCGGAGAAAGCAGAAGCAAGTGCTCTTGGTATCCAAAAAGAAAATTGGGGGTAACCACGCACTTTTCAGAGTTAACATTGCTTTGCATTTTGAAGCTTTTTATAAATATTGTTCATTAACTATCATCGAAAAATGCGCGGTTACCCCCAATTTTCTTTTTGGATTTCAATAACACTTGTTAAGATCTGCTCTTCCCGCATATTCAGTAAACCGCGCAAAAATACCTTTGAATTAGTAGGAACCGTCCTTAAATTTACATCAGACAGTGTTTCACCTGATGACTTTGATGGTGCTGAAGTTATTTTGGAACGATTATAAATAAGAGGTGCTCATTATTACAAACTAAGATGTGTATCAGAAAACCATTGTTATGGTATACAAAATATTTTTATGCCTTAACGTATTTGGGGTAATTTACATTTATTTGCCTTCACTTTATCCTTTATCATTTAAAATAGAAATGACAAAATAAAAACGTCCCTCAGCCTGAGGAATGCCCTTAATACGTTCTTAAAATTTTGGTTACTCTCAGCCTCAAAATTCTTATAAAAAAACGAGTACACGATATTTGTACTACAGAAGACCGGCTTGACAAGGTTTTAAGTAAAACTATGATCCTCGCAGTTTATATGGACACAATTTTAGCAATTGCGTAGAGAAGCCTGAAATGTCAGAACTTCAATGGGGTTTGAACCCGTGACCTCGCGATGCCGTTGCGACGCTCTAACCGAGTGAGCTATGAAGCCACTGACGTTGGGAGCTGGTCATTTGTGTGCTCTAATGTTCCCGTGAGGAATGAATCAATGAACCATATGATATATGAAATGAATCATACACTGAACTGCGGATATGAAATCAAGAAAAGCTATGATCCACAAATGACCAGCGCCCCAACGTCAGTGGCGAGCGAGGTCACGGGTTGAAACCCCGTTGAAGTCCTGAATTTTTTAGGCTTCTCTACGCAGTTGCTAAAATTGCGTCCATAACTGCGAGGATCATAGCTTTACTTGATTTTATATCTGCAGTCCAGTGTATGATTCATTTCATATATGGAGCACGTTCTTTTGGTACGATTCCGCAATGGAATACACGGAATAGACGGTGTTCGTCTTCCCCCTTAAAGGTTTTAACAAATGAAGCAAAAAATCGAGGAAACCGTTATAAACCAGTACATATGGTCATATTTCAACGTGTCGTGTAAACCTTTTTCAGTCGCCATGCAAACACAAATGGCGCATGCCCAGACACAATAGTTCCCGGTTCACTTCGCCAAAAATAATTCCTTTTTTCATAATTTGCGTTCTTTTGAGAACTGATATTTCGTGTATTCGGTTATTCCTGATCCGGGATGAGAATAGCCAGGATATTCCCAAAAGAATACACCCATCATTTTGTTCATTGATTCATTCCTCACGGGGTCATTAGAGCCCACAAATGGACGACGTTTTGCTCGACTCGATTGACAGGTTAGACCAGGTTTCGTTTTCGCGCGAAACCTTAACGGTCACTCACGGAATAGTCACGAAGAGGTAGCGATTTAGTGTTTCGTATCGTGGGATATTTTCATCTCTCGTATTTTGACTCGGCCTACGGGCTCGCCAAAATACAAGGAGACCTTAAGCGTATCACTTAACATGTACAACCAACACAATTGCACAGTTACTTTTGGCGCGCCAGCAGACCCATTTATTTCCAACATAATTAACTACAGATGTTATTAACTCTTCGCTGAATGCACGCTGCGAGTAATTTCGTACCGTACACAGAGTACTTCCAAATTGAATAATCTCTCCGAATTTGCAGGTTTTGTTCCCGACGTGTCCGTCATCTTGGCAGGTTTTCAAAGACGGTTTAAGTTATGGCAGTACCTCTTGAACCCTCAATCAAAAGTTACGAGATATCTTAAGAATTCCATGAGTTAATTGTGGCTAAGTGCTAATGGCGAATTTCGTTCTTGGGTTTTAGTGAAACGTTCCCAGAGAAAGCACCTTATAGCTGCTCACAGAATCATTCATGGTGAGTCTGAGTCAGTCATGGAAGAAAATCCAAATGCAGAACCTGTTAAAGAAGACAAATCGGCCGAGAAACAACCTCAAGATCCCCTGGAAACCGGAAGGCCTGTCTCTGGGAACCGAGTTTCATCCCGACCACCCTCGGAACAGGAGCAGTTCTCTTCAAGACCAGCTACTGAAAAATCGCAGACTTCTGACAGAGAAAGCCCAAAACCGCAATCGCGAACTGCTAGCCCGAAGGTTGGGCAGTCGTCGCGAGCTAGCTCACCGCGATCTCATTCTTCTCGTCCAAGCTCGGCTAAGTCTCGACCTGACTCTGCACCCTCTCGTGATTCTACCGAGCCTGTGAAGTCAGCGGACGACGTGTCGGAGCCAACTTCTTAAAAGACGATTACCGACAAAAGAGTTTAATTGAAGATGTAGTCATCTGACGGCGATTTTTTGAATGTTATTTGCTCAACAGTTAATTATGTTGGGTAGTAAAAAATGAGATGTACGTATGATCACCGAATTCTATCCGTATGATCTCCGAAATCTTGTACGAACATAAGTGATTATCTTGTGTAAATTTGTGTAAATAAAATCATTGCTTTCGAATGACTGCTTTTCAATATTTCGACCATCATTGTTATCTCATCATTCGAGGGTAAAATTATTGAGACAGAGAGCTTTATGTCTTTATCACATAGGGGGCAGAGTTACTGAATGCTGATTGGCTGAGACGGAGGGGATTTTTTTTCTTTAATCGCGAGGGCACTTTTAGTAGTCAAGAGGGCATGATTACTTGACCCTGATTGGTTCTACAGTTGCTTATTCAGAGTAAGCGAAGTTACAAGAGAATCTTCCACCAGATTCTGACTCTCATTAAAGCTGTTTTTTGTCCACAGAAAGCATTCGTTTTAAGCGGACAGCAACGATTTCTTGAATTTAACTTTAACCCAATGAAAGCTTGTTCATTTGATTGTCATTTGTCATTGAACGGCATTAAACGAGCTTCCCTCAATAATTTTGCCTTTTATGTAACATGTAGTCCCAATGT
>NC_090895.1:18426348-18488848 GCF_036669925.1 Montipora capricornis | reverse complement strand
GCATCTTCTTAGGCATCTTCTTAGGCATGCTGACCCTGGAAGATGGACTGATTCAGCGTTCTCGAATTAAAGGCTCACTGATAGAGGCGGCTCGATTTACAGACACTCAAATCACATTCATTCGGTTTTATTACTGACCTCGAAGTGCACAAATATATGACAATCAAAATACATGAAGGTATTCGTAATAACAAAATGTAAGGAATACATCTCGTTTCCGTCCGTCTAGGGATCGAAGATGTTCAAAACCTGACTCACCCCCGTAAATCCTGTCGAAGACGGAAGTAGGAGTGTAAAACTACCGTGTCCCACATCAAATGCTAATCATCGAAGTGACTAGTGTCTTTGTTGCATCATTTCCTTGTCCAACGCAAAAACAAACTAACATTTCATATCTTCTCGCCACGCCATCTCATATCTTCTCGAATGTCCGAACTTTCGAGGTTTGTTTACATGAAAAGTCACGTTACACTACACGTGAAAGCTAGCGCTCAGAAGGTCAATTGAATTGATGAAGCGCTCGATCCTGGGGTACTGGATGCACGAAGATACTGTACCAGCACTACGATGAAATCAATGATGTTGTTTGATAAAACTTTTATAGTTTGGGAGTATATATCCTCCCCTGATCCTTACTCACGGATGGATAAATGCATGTGAGCCATGAATAATGAATGAATGACGTAATGAAACAAAAAAAAAAGGTCCAAACATGTCGAGAGGACGAGATTTTCATGTTTCGAAATGTTTACAAAAGTTGGCCTGTAGGAAGACATAAACTTCAAATGTATACATCTTTCCCAAGCACAAGAGTATCAAGCCGGACTGATCAAGGAAGACCGGTACGGTAAACTGATAAGTAAGTAAACTTATGTTGTGATACGAGAAGACGAGAGTAATTATTTTGGTCTTATGGTTACGTTCGATTCGTTCATTCTCTGAGATTTGCTTGAAAATTTGATACATGTATTAGAGTTACCGATCACCAAATGATCTTAAGATTTTTCAGTCCACCAGAACTGCTATCAATTGATTGAACATCATGCACGTACTATCACATTTTCGCACGTTAACTTTCTAACATAATTTCTCAATGTGCAAGTTCCTAGCGTACAGCACATGTTATAATGTTTTTAGACGAATAACTTAATTATAAATGGGCACACAAAGAAACTGTTAACTTCTCGACATGTACTGAGAAACGGGTATTTGAATAACTAATAGATTTATTTTATTTGATCCTAGGTAAAATTTTGATCCTAGGTAAAAATGCGCTGCGCAGAAGCCATCCGGCCTTTTGAACAACCATGAAGTGACAAAATTAATGTGTATGAAAAAGTATGTTTGTGACAAATAATGCTTAGTACGCTTTCATAAAACAAACATCCAACGCAGGAATCCATTTACATCTGAACAGATCTCCCCCGTTTGCAACTGATCGGATTGTTCAGTTCGGCTCTATAGTTACAATCTTATGAAAATCGCTGTTATTTCTAGTTCAATGACCCTAAAACCTTAAATGTGTTTTATCTAGCAGTGGAAGGAAAAAAAAAAGAAACTTAATTTCACTGTAAAAGCCACCAGCCTGTTGAGACCCTCTCGTAACATCAACTAATTCTGATGGCACATCAAAACAGTGAAATGCAGTTTATCATTTTCTGTATTTTCGTAACCTTACACTCTTTTTTTTTTATAAGAATGTTGTTTTTCCAGCCCAGGCTGAATATTCTTATTTTTTCGCCGATTTTAGGCTAGAAATATTCTTGTATTATTCTTAAATTATAGCTTATGACATTTCCGTTTTACAATTTATTGGGGTATCAATTTCAAGTGTTTCGTATTTAGATCTGTATCGCGTTGAATTGTGCTTGTGCTCCATCGCTTTTTGTTGCAGTCAGCGAGGTTCAAATGTCACTTCAAAGGACACTAGAAATAGCATGATGGAAACGAACTGCCCAATTTTGTTTCAACGATGTCAAGGACAATCAAGTGTAATCCCCTGCAGTAAACTCTTTGTTACTGAGCAGCAAGGGTTGTTTTATAAGGTTAAGTTAAAAACATAAAATTGTATTGTATTTTCAGATGTTTCAACACAAAAAATTATATCTATCCTTTTCAAAATCTCAGCCTCGGCTTTATTCTTAAATTATTCTTAAAATTTCCCAAATTTCAGCCTCGATATTCTTATAAAATATATTCTTATAAAAAAAAGAGTGTAATTGTTTGCAGCGGTAAATTTAATGTTGATCGATGAGGTACACTTGGTGGGAATTGAAAAGCTGTGATCAATTGTCATTCTAAAGCTAACATTACTCTTTGAAAATCAAAAGTCTTAGCAGTGTTAAAGATAAAGGATTACATATATGCCATATTCGTAGGAACTTGGTACTAATAGGTTTAAGTTACCATTTAGAGCGGTTTTCAATTGAGTGTCGAAAGTAATTAGCGAATTGCTTTGGTTTATAATTACTTCACTCAGTGATTGGTTCAAAGTTCTCGTGCCATTTTTTCAACCAATCAGAAGTGAAACCAAAACCAATTGTGGTTCGCTCGTGCACATTTTCCCGCGCTTTGTGTCGGCTACGTATAATTACTTCGAGTTTTAATTGGTTTACTGAATTGTCTCCGTCCTTTTTGATTGGCCAAAGTAATTACTTTGGTTTTGGTTTTACGACACTCATTTGAAAACCACTCTACATGTTATTATAACAATATCATTTATCTATCCACTAAGATATTTACTGTGATTGTTTTCATTTTATTGTCATTTCTCACCAGACCAAAACACCTCTCTCCTCCAAGTTAAGTTGAGCAGTGTGACTTACGTGCTCATCATGGAGTTGCATCTATTACGCGTTGTTTTGCTGTTTTTCCTAACTGCGCAACAGTGCAATGGACAATCGGTAAGACTGTGTGAAATAACACCACACGGCATTCTTGACACTCCAAGGAGCCTTGTCACTGTATTATGAATGGTTTATACATCAATATCAGATCTATTTCCAGTGATGTTTTTCATGTTTCGTGGAATTTTGAATTAATCCTTAGAAAACTTTTGGAAATTTAATTGGACCTCAGTTCTTCAGGATACTTATAATGAATGAACAATCCCTTACAGTGGCTCACTTTTTTTTATTTCGTCTAAAGCTCGCATTTAATTGCGGCCTGATTTTTACAAAGGTTTTTCTTAGCTTATCACGAGAATTTTTTGAACAACAACAAACATTATAAAAATTTGTTACTATTTTCCTCACAGCAGTGTCTTCAAGGCCCACCTGGTCAGCCAGGCATCCCAGGAACTCCTGGAACCCCAGGAAAACCAGGACCACCTGGATTTTGCAGACGA
The DNA here is from genome assembly GCF_036669925.1 of Montipora capricornis. Taxonomy (NCBI): domain Eukaryota; kingdom Metazoa; phylum Cnidaria; class Anthozoa; order Scleractinia; family Acroporidae; genus Montipora; species Montipora capricornis. The sequence continues at coordinate 18,485,502 of NC_090895.1, read as the reverse complement.
TGGAAACAGTGTGCTTGGAAATATGATAACTCAAAGGATGGAAGAGACAGTGGACAAGTACATGTAAGGATAACTTCTTTCCTTTTGTTTATATTATAAAAAAATAAAAATAAAAGACAAGACAGTAATAGCCCGCGTATAAGAACCTGAATTTTTCAATTTAGCCTAAGTAGGTTCTTATATGAATGGTACCTAAAGCAAATTTAGGCTACCAAGGTTCTTAAAATAGCTTCTTATATTTTCATATGAATTTCAGCTGAAGATACTATATATATTATAAATATCATCTCATACCAGTAAATCATTTATTTGTACCATAGAGCAATGCCTATAGGCAGTTCAGTGCAGTTACAGTTATGTCAAGTTACTTTTAAATAGGTCATGATCTTAATTCAAACGTTTCTCCCTATATACTTTTACTGAGAGCAACCCCACTGATAAGAACCTAAATTAAAATTTTAGCCTAAATAGGTTCTTATGAGGAGGAGGCTTAAAATGAAAATTTTACCCAGGTTCTTATATGCGGGCTATTACTGTAGTTACAAATAGGCTTTACCTGATTTGCTTGTCGACAAGCTATAGGAGAATCTCTTTGTTAACAGACGCCCATATTTTGCACTTAGCTACAGGAATGTTAATGTACACGATTTGATTTGTACTGATGATATAGGAATGCGACTTTGTGAAACTGAGGGGTGATTCATACCTTCGTGTGGTTTACATGGGAAACATTCGCATCACAGGCTGTACAAACTGCTGTAAAAGATGGTACTTTACCTTCAACTATGCAGAGTGTAGCAACCCAGCCCCAATTGATGGTTCCCTGTACCAAAATCTGGACTTGAACATTCATCGACCTAATAACATAGAGGGCTACTGTGGTGGGATTGCTGCTGGGAAAGTACGAGTTGGTTTCAGCGTTGGAAGTTGTCCCGTCCCATACAACTCTCGTGGTGATGCGTGGACAAGCTGGAATCAGGTGAACAGGATCATTATCGAGGAAGTGGAACCGCCAGTTGCTTAACACGCCAAACAAAAAAAATCATTATGAATAAAGGTGTTGTTTAAGGGGTCATTCAAGAAAGGTGTAAGCTTAATTAAGGGTTTATTTTTGACGAAAACGACCAAGCACGTCAATAAATCACTTGAGGGTTGGATTGTTTATTAAACTAATGTGTAACTGGGATGCTTTTTAAATAAAACTGATGTGTATGGGAGTCAAAATTAAGGTAAATGTAAAATGTGGTTCATTAATAAATCAGCCAAGTGCTTTTTAATAAATAATTATTTGTCAATAATTATTTGCACCGGCATCGCAGAGGTCGTGGGTTTGAGTCCCGCTCAGAGCCTGATTTTCTTCAGGTCTCTGCAGTAGTGTTAGACCGCATTTGCATTCTTCACCATATCCAAGTGCTTTTTGTTTATTCTATTCACTATAAAAAAATATATAGAGAGAGATCGGTTACTTGGGGCAGTTTTTGCTGGGTGTATGCCTCTGGCCTCTTGGAACCCTTACCCCTTTATAGGCTATTTTGTGGCAATTTACAAACACCATCTTAGTCACTTTTGGACAAGACAGGAATGCAATTGGAGCTGTTTGCTAAATACCGAAACAGCAACGCCAAATCCACCTAACAATTTAACCCTTTAGTGCCCAAGGGGTCTCCCTTTGACGAGTAAAATCGTCTGGCGTTAGACAGAGTGAAATCTATAAGTCACTTTTGGGCATTAAAGGGTTAAAGGAGATAGTCTTTTAACTCTTTAGTGCCCAAGGGGTCTCCCTTTGACGAGTAAAATCGTCTGGCGTTAGACAGAGTAAAATCTATAAGTCACTTTTGGGCATTAAAGGGTTAAAGGAGATAGTCTTTTAACTCTTTAGTGCCCAAGGGGTCTCCCTTTGACGAGTAAAATCGTCTGGCGTTAGACAGAGTAAAATCTATAAGTCACTTTTGGGCATTAAAGGGTTAAAGGAGATAGTCTTTTAACTCTTTAGTGCCCAAGGGGTCTCCCTTTGACGAGTAAAATCGTCTGGCGTTAGACAGAGTAAAATCTATAAGTCACTTTTGGGCATTAAAGGGTTAAAGGAGATAGTCTTTTAACTCTTTAGTGCCCAAGGGGTCTCCCTTTGACGAGTAAAATCGTCTGGCGTTAGACAGAGTAAAATCTATAAGTCACTTTTGGGCATTAAAGGGTTAAAGGAGATAGTCTTTTAACTCTTTAGTGCCCAAGGGGTCTCCCTTTGACGAGTAAAATCGTCTGGCGTTAGACAGAGTAAAATCTATAAGTCACTTTTGGGCATTAAAGGGTTAAAAAAAGAAAAAAAAACGAATCTCCCTGTCTATAATATTAAATCTCTACTTGCCAGAATTTATTACCCCCCCCCCCCCCCCTCCAAAAAAAAAAAAAAAAAAAAATCCGGAACATGTGCTTCCCCATTCTAATAACTCCATTGAAAATGCCTGAGAGTGAAACCCATTATAGTCAGTCCAGTCGTGGACTTTTGTCATCACAGATCTATTTTTTTGAAAGAGGAAAACTAAAAGGCAAAATATCAAGTGGGAAGATATTGAATATCAGCAAAATAGATGAAAGCTAACCATTGTCAACTCGCGGAAGAAATGAATTACAGCCAGTTGTAACTGATACAAGGAAATGATTCTTGAATCCCTAAATACTGATCGACCGGGCTCTCTCTAATTCAGATTACTTATTATTCCCTGATTACGCCATTTTACCATATTGGGTAAAGAGAACGAGCAAAATATGACGGCGTATTAAACAGAGCGAATACGGACGGAAAGCCACAGAACAACAAAATGAGCGGAGAAATGAAAACAATAGATTTTTTACTTTTTAAGCGACGACCTTTCTTCCAGAAGAATTAGAAGACAGAAACTTCTAGGGTCATATGAAAGGTTTCGTTCGTGTTGTTTTCTTCATTCGCGCGCTTTGTGAGATCGATACGATTCACCGACGATGCAGGATGTCTTTCAAAAACGTGGAGGCATACCGTATTTATCCGATTACGCGTCCAACCTGGAATAAGCGCGACCACCCCGAATAAGCGCCCATCCTATACACAGGGAAAGCTAATAAGCACCCAGCCCAGCCCAGCGTCCACCCCCACCTATCACAAAACCGAAAAGCACAAGAGGAGTACCAGAGAGTTCACTAATTGACCTTAAGTGACAATGTGTAACATCTCGAAAGACCGAGTTTTCTTAGTTCTCAGTAAAGAAACTTTCAACGAACAGGTAAAATTCTGCTGTGGTACATCTTCACGTTTTGATATTATTGATTGTTTTGTTGTAAAATAAGCTTGCTACTTGCTGAAAATGGTGAAAATTTAATAAGCGCCCAGCCTCAATTGCAAATAAGCGCCCACTTTCAAGGCCCAAAAATTTTATAAGCGCCCAGGGCGCTTAATCGAATTAATACGGTACTAGAAAATAGCGCACCGTTGCTCGTAATTTCCTCGCCCCTTCGAAGTGCAACTCGCCAAATATTGCGCGTATTATAAGTTAAACCATCCAATAAGTTGTATAAAGAATGCTAAGGATATGTAACTTAAGCCCGGATAAGGATACGGTAACTGAGCCCAAAAAAATTAATCCAGGTGACTGCGTTGCGCTAAAAAATGTGATGATCGCTCCGATTGGGTTAGTGATGTAAAGGGAATTGATTTTAATTACAACAGTCCAGACATTTCGACGCTTCTCCCTCTTTATCAGTAGTTATGAGAAGGAACACTTCCGTGCTCACGGAGTGCTGTGGCTGAAAATAAGCCTATAGCTTCTGCTCGCGCCGTTCATGTGGCGTCACGAAAGCCGTTAAGTATCACTGAACTGGTGATCAGGCTCACCGACTTCCGTGATGCCACTTAAAAGGAAGTGACAGAAGCTAGGCTTGTTTTCAGCCACGGCCCTCCGTGCGCACGTAAATATCAGCATATCATTGGGGGAATAGTGCTATTAAAAAAATCGTAACTGTATTTTGATAGAAAATTTGTTCTTTTTCATTTTAGTTTCTAAAATGGCACAACGGGTAGGTCGGTGTTTGATGATGTTGAGCGCAAATGTTTCCGAAACCTGTCACTTAGAGTCGTCTGCCGATTTCACTCTCGAGAAAATAGGGACTACCAACAACACCACAGCGTTTGAATTATGCGTTGCTCCCACAACGCAAAACATATGATTTGCCAATGCTGGGAGCGTTGACAATAAGTTGTCAAGCCCGGTTCACACGTACGACGCAAATGCAAATACAAATACAAGTGCAAACGCAAGCGACATTCAAACGTAGAATGCAAACGCAAGGAACGTGAGATACGCAGGCGCAGCTAAACTCTTTTTTCCACGATGGCGGACAGGTCACGCTTCGCAATGGCCTAGTCATATATATGAAGTAGTTATTAAACAAAACCTGCGTGCATTTATCTTACGGAATCCGAGGAGGTTCAGCCACTTTTGTTTTCATTTTCATTTGCCTTTGCATTTTAATCAGCGTTTTCATTTACGTTTCCATTTTCTTTTTATTTCATTTACGTTTTATACGATATCCATGTTGTTTTCATGTTCACTTACCTTCGCATTCTCATTAGCGTTTTAATTTCTGTTTTCATTTTTCTTTTTATTGCGTTACGTTTGCGTTACGTGATGCCTTGCACCTGTCGTTTTGGTTTTAAATTTCACATAGATAGAAAAATGACCTCAGAGAGGCTGCTCGCTGGATCATGAGCTACCATATAAGGAATTTTTGCTAACCATTTTGATTTTAACGTCACAAAAAAGTCAAAATGAAAACAAAATGAAAACGAAAGCTGATATGCCAAATGATAAAAGAAAAGAAAAGAAATTGAAAACCAAAACGACAGGCGCAAGGCATCACGTAACGCAAGCGTAACGCAATAAAAAGAAAAATGAAAACAGAAATTAAGAGGGCTCGATAGGCTGAAGGGGGGCAAAAATTTTGTTTAAATATGGTGAAGAAAGATCAATTGTGTGCGATTGCACTCTTAAAGAGAAGACAATTTTTTTAGTTTTTACTCAAAATTGTTGCTATGGAAACCAGCCACACCCTTTTGAGGCTTTAATTGAAAGCAATGATACCAATGACGCCAGCAATTCCTGCTCCTTGCTAAAACAAGTTTTGACTTCAAGCAAGCACACCATGCAAGTTTCATTTTCTTTCTGTGCAGTGAGCTAAATGTTTGACAGTTAACTCGTTTTCTGCGCTTTTTATAGGCTTTATCCGGAAATAACCTGTTTTTGCAGCAAACCCAGTGGACAAATTTTATTGTGTCACGTGACAGATGGTAGATATTACAATTCTTTTAGGCCAATCCATCACAACACTATTGGTCTTTGATTACCCTGAGTTTCAGGAATTTCTCTTAAATACTCTCCAAAGTAGAATGTTTGGCATGAAGGCAGTTGGTGCAAAAGTAGACTTTTGAGAAAAATACACTTAAAGTTACTTACACGATGGATTAAGCATTTAACAAGCAAGAAAGTTGGGGGGAGCGAGGTTTTTTCACGTTGCATATTAGAGGAGTGTAACTGTTGTTGTATTTTGTAAAAAGTTTCCGTAGAAAATAGGACACATTACTTTTTATAAGGGAAATGAATCAGCCTGTCATGGTGATTCAGGCAGCACTTTTTACACATGATTAGAGCTATCGAGTTGCGAATGACTCAACAGCCTTCCTACAAAGTATTGTTCACATTTATTGAAATTGATCGCCATTTGTGGTCACTTTCTGACTGTAAACAACCGTCGCTATGGCCGTTGCTATGTAAAAAAGTATATACCACCGTGTACTTTCCTTGAATTTTACACTCATCTAGAGGCAGACTCGGCAAGATCGTTTCAAAATGCTTTTCACAAGTGTTCAAGGACTTTAAATATTGTGTTTTCAAAAACATCGTATATTTGATGAATGTCCTCATTTTTCAGCCTATCGAGCCACCTTAAAACGCTTATGAGAATGCGAAGGTAAGTGAAAATGAAAACAACATGGATATCGTATAAAATGTAAATGAAATAAAAAGAAAGTGGAAACGTAAATGAAAACGCTGATTAAAATGCAAAGGCAAATGAAAACAAAAGTGGCTGAGCCTCGTCGGATTCCGTAATTTCTGGACATAAGCGTGATATTTTGTTATTATTGTTGCTGCGAAGCCACGAGGCTTCGCAGCAGACTAATTTCGGTCGCGTCGGTGGCGTGCCTCAAAGCCAAGTACATTTGAGATTTGTTGGATGTATATCACCGCATTGGCCTCGACTTCAAGTAATCGAAATCGAGGTTCGGAAGAACTTCGACCATCAAAGTGGTATAGATGTGGAAGAGAAAATCCTGTTTGGTGTAGAGAGCCACATTTTCGCGAGCGAAGAGTTTAAAAGCAAGCTATTTTAGCTTTAAGTGAAGGTTGTACAAATTCTCATGACTAAAGCCGATTTGTTTCTCTGAATTTTTGAAGCAATTCATGGAACTCTGAAACGTCCAAGTTTGCTTTCACTATCGACATGCTGGCGAATGCGCGACAGCACTGTACGTTATATATTTTTTTGCAAAAATTTTATTTTGCCGCATGGTTCGGTACTGATTTACTTATAGTTGTGGAAAGATCAAAAGGTATAACGCATGTGAAACTTCTCCTAAGTTAAGTAGCGTAAATTTCGGACATTTGCGAATGTAAACATGAATAGGTTTTGTTTCCATGTGAGATTAAGACACTGGTCAATTAATTTGCATCTGCGTAATTCTACGTACGTTTTGTCTAAACTAATTCTCAAGCTTTCCGAAGAATTTGAAATTATGCTTTCCGCCTAATTAAACTGTTTACTCGTTACAAAACGTTTGCGGCTCAAAATGGCAAATTTGAGCGATTTGGTGGGTTTTGCGTTGACTCTTACTACATGTTTATATGAGAAGGAGTCAAGGTGTCAAGGATGGAAGCAGATTTTCACCCCGAAATTGGAATCGCTTGGCTTCCAAATCGAACACAAGATAAACTGAAAGGTTAATGCTTCTTCTTGTGGGATTCAATTGAAGATCCATTTAAAATACAAGTGCTAACCGCCAAATACTTTTCAAGAAATGCATGCAGCTTTCGAAGCGACCAGCATTCGCGTGCCAAGGATGAGCAACAGTCACGCTGTTTTGCTCGATGAACGGTTTTTCGCATGAGTGAACAGTTTATTGTGTCGACTTTAGTAGCCTTTGGAAAAATACTCTAATCTAGTAGCTCATGTTGACTATCCCTATACAACACTTTATTTATTTATTTATTTATTTATTTATTTACTATTTATTTATTTTAAAACTCATCTTCCACATAAACGTCACTCGCAGCATTTCACTTTCTCATGGAAACTACTAGTATAAGGGATTCATTATTATTTGGTCGCTGTTGTCCTTTAATTGATTGATCGACTTCTGACGAATCGCGTGGCAGTGACCATAATATTGCAGGAAATTGGCTTTTTACTCGAAATTTAGAAACAAATTCATAAAAGGAGAAAAAGGACTCGCCACTGTTTGTAATAGACTGGGAACCCCTCTCAGGCATCAGAGACATTCATAGAAAACCGTGTCTTGAGCCATACTTACATTAACTCAACAAAACCAATTTCTCTGTATGTAAGATTCATCTGTGAATTACTAATTTCCCAGTTAGAAAATAGCCGTTCTCTTTGTTATAAGAACAAAGCGACAGAAAAAAGCAAACTCTCGATCTGCAGGAGTTACCCCACACTTTCAAACTTCGAAATTAAAAAGACACAATCATTTAACTGATGAAGACAGAAATATATAATCGTTAATACACTCGACGTCTCTCAGCTACTCAGCGTTACCGACAAGTATCTTTAAAGGGAACCTCCACTAAAACAGGAACATATGTTCAAAATAGTTAACATAATGCTCACAATCAAAATTCTTCAAACGTTTTCCAATGGAAGCGCTTGTATCCGAAATAAATAAATTTTAAAAACGGTTGTTTTGGTTTTCAAATTTCCCGGGCGCCGCCATCTTGAATAATTGTGACGTGTCATGGTTGCCCTATTGTTTTAAAGCAAAAGCTCTTTGTGCAAATACAAAAGAGCAACCATAACACATCACAATTATTCAAGATGGCGGCGCCCAGGAAATTTGAAAACCAAAACAAACGTTTTTGAAATTAATTTATTTCGTATACAAACGATTCCACTGGAAAACGTTTGAACAATTTTGATTGTTAACATTATGTTAAATATTTTAAAGTTGTATTCTTGTTTTAGTGGAAGTTTCCTTTAAAGCTAGACCATGTGTACTTTTCCATCATTCCCATTCCATGGTCCCAGCACTTCCTCTGCGTTTCACTTAACCCATTTTAAGAGTTTTCGCATCAGTTTTCAGACCACTATAGACAAAAGCGTTGTCTAATCGTAACAGAGATATAATATTAAACGTGAAATGGATTTCACTCTTCAACGGAACGCGACACCCAATGGAGACTGGACGGCAGGTTCCTGTTTCAAAGGCCATCCATGGTCATTCCGTCCACAGGTAAACCTTTCCACTTGAATTTCCTCCAGCCAGCATGTTTACCGAGGGATGAAACACATTGAGAGAGTTGACAGAATTAAGGTTCTCGTGGGTCAAGTGCATCAACGCGCTGCTTCTTTCTTCAGAAGAGAAAATATCAATCTGGTGATGGAGAAAATAAAAAACAAATTAGAAGATCATGGATTTGGTGACAAAAGGTTATTTGGACCCCCCACAAGCCAAATGATTATTACTGGAGAAGGTTGCACACAGCAAGTGATTTGTCACTGGCAGGTAGATAACTTATCTGAGACACTGAGAAAGTCTACCCACTAGCAAAATCGATATTCTGTGATAACCTGGTATCATTCGATCAGTGAGTTTGGTTTCTAGAAGCCAAACGCAAACATGAGAAGCACGCGGCCTTTCTGAGGTAACTTGCAAGAAGTAAGCTTCTCCTTTGATGAAACAACTGAGCTGGTCTTCAACAAGTTTTCCTTTCAAACGTCGACAAAATACATTGAGGAGAGTTTTGCTTCCCTCTTTGGTTTCTCGTTGTAATTATATCTAGTGGACACGTCAAATCGTTCTCTGAAAGACAGCTCTGCGGAAAAGAACTTTGACGTTCAGTTGGTCAGGTAGCTTCTTGTACGCGGCTGTAGCTATGGAATCAGGCGCCGTCTAGAGGTATCTCAATAATGGGGAGATTTTTATTTTTTTCCCCAGTTTTCAAAACAATACACGTTCACCCGTAATAGCGTATTCAAATCGTTTTCGCAAGACAACATGAATACGCTAAAGCAATGGAAATGAAATAGCGTCCCTTACAGAGCATGTCCGGGGCTCGTATGCAGCGATTGACGCCACTTTTGTTAGACTCGATATATGACATCATCACATTCGAAAATATCCGTTTTCGAGAACTTTCAATTTTAATGCCCGAAAAACGAGACGGAAAGCTTAAACAGAATAAAATGTCCGTTTTCAAAAATATCCGGATAACGTTCCGTGAGGGAATTCCAAGGACTGCGCCTTGGCTAGTGCCAAAATCTTTTGTTTCTGGTTTTTCAGTTATACCATGCATATTTACTATTGAAATTAGTTTCGTCACTTCCTTTTTTTTTCGGTTACGTAACTTTTCATATTTTCGTGTGAACATTGTTCATGTATTGTTTCCATTGCTCTGTATAGCATCTACTGCAGTTAAACTTTTAGTTATCGTTTTCAGTGTGTATTTCAGTCGTCGTAGCCACCACAAAATCTTGTAAGTTCCGTTGTCTTTCTGTTATTTTTCGCGTGCTTTATTCATATTGCATTTTAATTTTTATGTTTTGTATGTTTCGCGTGCTTCTATTTGTGTCAGCGAATCGCTGGTTTCAGTGCGAATAAACCTTGTGTATGCAATTCTACGACAGCAGCTATGGCAGATTACGTGGCGATATTTCAGTGTTAACAGGTAATAAAATATTGTATGGAATAATACTTTACGTTGTAATAACTCTTTGAACACTAGAATATGCTGTTAAAGAAATAAAGCATAACACGAACATATATAAACGACAACTTTCCAACCTGTCGTGGTCTTTTCATACTTCCAACAACAGCATATTTGTCAAATTTAGGATCCCACGTCGCACGAAAACTTGTCAGCCATCGACCAACGTGATTATCATGTCTAGCAAAAAAGCACACAACAAAGAGAATCAGAGCCTTGTCTGCAATAAAAGTTCGCGGAAGTTGTTCTTCCACGAGGTAAACCATGGCGTGTTTAATGTGTTGTGTGGGTTGACCAAATCTGAAAACATCTTCCCCCGTCTTGAACGAAACAGAAAAGGCTTCACACATGAGTACTTCACTGGGATCCACATCTCTTGCAAGCAAAGTTATATTACAATCCCTTGTTGCTTCTTGGTTTTCACAAACAGCCTCATGGACATCTTCCTTGTGTGGGCAGTCCGTACCCAGTGAAAAACTGATCCACATATTGCACATTTTGTACGATTTCCATATCTGTCCAATGGATTAGTCCCCTTTATATTTGTGTATTCTTCATTTTCTGCCCTTAATCACCGCTAGAGCCGCGGTTAAAACCAGATCTCCTAGTTGACCTATCAGGGCGCGACGAAAGTGCTGTCCGATAGCCCGGGGCTAGTGGAATGACTTGTTGGGCTAGCGTTTACTTATCGTAGCTTGCCCAATGGGCAAGCACCGTTGGTTCCTCTTTTCTGATGATAAATTGAGCTTTTATACCACAAAGTGTGTAGCAGAAGCTCCTGAGAGAAAATGATAACGTTATGAGGCCAAATTATTGTAGTGTGATAAATACTCTCGGTATCCAAAAAGAAAATTGTGGGCAGGGGTTTCAATAACTTCTGAAATAGCCGTCCATGATAGCCCATTGAAGGCGGCAGTTTGACAAGTTTATAATAGCATTTTTAGTGAAAATCAAGGCAAACCAGCCGGCGGTGTGAGGCAAAGCAGGCGGCGGTATACCGCCGGTAACCGGCTTCTATTGAAACCCCTGGCACTGGGTAACCAGGCATTTTTGAGAAATAATTAAGTTTCAGTTTGAGAAAAAAAACGCCATACATTGCTGTGTATTTTGAAGCGTTTTACAAATATTATTCATGAATTATCATTGAAAAACGGTGGTTACCCTCAATTGTCTTTTGGATTTCCATAACACTTGTTAAGATCTACATTTCCTGCATAATCATAAACCGGGGCAAAAATACATCTAATTATTGTTTACAAACAATTTAATTTCGGGCCAGCTCGTCAGACCTTTGGGCTAGTAACCTCAAGTAACAGCTTGCCAGAAGGGCAACCTCTTCTTTTCATTTTCGTCTCATCCTGCCTATGATGTGAACTGCCAGACTTTGTATAGCACACATTTTCCTGCTTAACTGTAATACCATCGCCACCCACAAGACTGTCTGAATGTGATGAACCTCCAAAAATTCGCTTAAGTGCAGATTTCGTCGAGGAAAACTTTAAATCCGTAGCTGCAGTTAAAGCCAATTATCTATCCGTTTCTGATAGACCAGCACTGTTGAGGAGTTTGAAACTTCAAACAGCATCGGGCAATGACACATCTGACTTTTTGCAAAGATCATAATTATCTCCTTTCAAACACAATGATGAAGCTGGACATGTCTTGTCCTTCTTCTCTGTGATATTTATCAAATTTGGTGTAGTTTTCATACGCTACATCGACAGAATCCCGAAGAAATATCTTGTCCAATTCACCGGTAAGAGTTTGCATTCCATTTTGGTCGCTCAACTTTTCCACATCAATAATTTCAACTGCTTCTGCTCCTGCCTGTCCATGCAATGATAAAGTCACTGCAAGTTCCCGTTTCTTCTCGTTCACGTCACAAAATTTGGCGCCAAATTTCCAACTCCCTTTTCCAAGTTTCATACTAAACTCCCAGTCCAAATATTGGCAGATTCTTAAAAGTGGAAGCAGCCATCTTGTCATAGTAATCAAATCCTCATTAGTACGTATCCGAGAGAGCTAAAACTCAAATTGCTACATGTAGCTCTGCTACCATGAAAAACTCATCTGAAATAAACTTACTCACACCAACAACACTGTGAAGAGCGTCTTGCCACCAAGAGACTATCCCATGATACCCTGCAATTCTCACAGGGTACCCAATCAAACTGTTTCCCTCAATAATTGTAAATCGAAATCTAAAGGAAGACAATCTGTGAGAGAGCATTTAAAGAACCCTCAGCTATCCTGTACAGGTGAATTTTCTGGATCATATAAAATCAAGGTTTTTCCCCAAATGCAAAAAAATTCATAAAAAAATAATCATTACTGTACCCTCCTTGCAAAGATTTATGGGTAGTTTACTGTACAAATGATTTGGTGACAGTAAAGTTGATAATAGTAACCTTGATGGACACTTCAGGAAGGTAGTGTGGGTTGAAAATCTTGGTTGTCATGAAGAAAGAAAAGTTTCAGTGAGCAGCAGAAGATGATTGACAAAAATATTTCAGTGACATGAAGAGAAATAAATAAAAATAATTAAAATATACATACATGGCATGTGGAGGTGAATTTGGGATGATTAAACAAAAAACCAAGCACATCAAAGTTCCCTTGTCAACTTTTGAAGAAAGATCAAAAAATGCCTTTGAAATTCATTGTAGTCAATATCACTGTCTCCAAGACAAATCAATCAATGACAACCCCGGAAAAGATCACAAAGCATGATATTTGAATGACACTGCAAGATTCAGCCCACACACGTCTGCTGAAGGGCTGGCACTAGAGCATACAGATATGTATGATTGGACATTAAGTGCCCCGAGTACGTGAGATTCACCATGTAAAGTGTTCAGTTTACTCAAACCTTTCCGTTGCAAGCAAGCTAATTAAGTTAGGGCAGTTCTCAGCTATCACTGTGGCTGATTCAGAAAACAATGGAGACAAAATAATACACCACAGCAACAATGGACACAATCCCCAGGGTTGTATATAAGAGCCGGCAGCCGGCGAAGTTCGCCGGCTTCTCTGTCAGGTTTCGCCGGCTACTTTCATTGTTTGAAGAGCCAAGACATGTAGAGGAGATGATGTTTATGAGGTCTAAACTACTTGGGCTCAATACAAATAAAATTTTGCAGTGCCTATCTTTTCTGAAAACACATAAAAGACTTCTGACTCAAGGGCAGTTTAAAAACGTTCTGCTTGAGACTTTCGTTTTGAAAAAATCTTGCTGCGGTGGCGGGAAAGTAGGAACAATATGATTTGTTGTCCGCCATATCGGATTTCGATATCTTTAAACAGCCACCGATTGTATTTTACCGGAAGGAAAAATCACCCAAGGACGTTTTAGTCCGCGCAAAACTTCCTTTAATCACGCCGCAATCACAAAAAAACTTGTAAACAAAGAAACACTTTCAAAAGGTTTGTTCTCAATCCAGAAGGAAATTTACATATGATGTTCTGCTAGCAACACGCTCAGCCTGCGTTCACGCATCTCTTACCACAACTCAACTGAGGAACAAAACTAGCCCCTGATCATGCACTAACCGCTCCTTCGTTTTCACTTCGAAACTTTCCGTTGATCATTTATAGCGAACGTAGAAGGACTCGTAGACTTTATTTAAACACTTGAACGTAACGCTCCTCGGAGTTAAATCCTACTTGCCCGCGTAAGTGCTCGTCCTCTCGAGGGCATCTCTACGCTTCAACATGACAACGGATCTTTATCCAACGTCACTCTTGATCAACTCTCACTGCTTTACGGCACTCCTAAACTCTTCGGAAAAAAAACTACATCACTCTTAAACCGCTCGAGTGATTTTCAATTTTCGAAATTACTACAACCAAGTTCCGCAAGCATATTTTCCCGCTAATTACACAATGGAACGAATGTGTGTCATCTTCACACCTAAACAGGATCGAGACATCCTTTACGCCATTGGCCAATTAGTATCCTCCAATCAGCTTCTTTATTTAACAACCAATCAGAAGCCTTTGCTGGTCTAGTCCTTCAAAGTATGTGCCATGTTTACAAGTTGTCAAGTGGCAATATTTGCCAGGCTCGTTAGCTCCAGCAAAACCACCAAAAAGATACAAAAAATATCACTCAACTTTTTGTTTATAGGGTTGTATTATTGAAATGTCGCTTCGTCTTTCTTTGAGTAACATGGTTTTCATAGTATAATTGCAGCTTGATTGATCCCTCTAATGTTTGAGTTTCATGGCCCAAAATGCCAGGAAATGCATTTTCCGGTATTCAGTTTTCAAACATTTTCCGGGGGAGCATGCCCCCGGACCCCCCTAGAAGCGATGGGCTAAAGCAACAACCGTCGACTTTGCAAAAACCTCCGGCTACTTAAAACCTTAAAGAAAACCCTGCAAACCCAGTAAACACAATAGTGATGCGTGCAATAATGATCCAATAAAAGAGAAGTAGTGAGTGGGAAAGTTATCTCTTTGTTTTTTTGTGTTTTTCATTTGAATGCCTCAATCAAAACCGAAGAAATTTTTACTTCAAATCCTCCTGCGACAAGGAATTTGCGCGCTGAACATGTGCATTAGGTTTCAAGGTCCAAATGTTTCCTGATTAAGTCATGTGCACATAACATTCAATTTGCTGTTTTGGATCTAGATGCTGCTCTAACTACATGTAGTTGGTGGTGACATCTACATCTACATGTCCCAGCACTCAGCAAATTAAAGTCCTTTTGACTTGTGGCTGTTTCTGCTTAGGTGGCCTCATACACCACAAGCCTTTTTAGAGACATTACGCCACACCGGCCACTTCTGCTGGAAAGAACACTCTCACAGAGGACAGCCACAACACCGGGAATTTCATCCCCTGACGATATTTTCTTGAGCCTAGACCCACTGACCCCAGGCCCTTCAAGTGACACTAAATAGATTTTACTCTTTCTAACGCCAGAGGATTTTACTCGTCAATGGAGGGCGTCCTAGGGTGTTTGAGGTTTGAATGGGTTAAGCACTATTAAAGGTCAATTGAGGCTGATAAAATATGTACGGTAATAGGTGAGTGATTGGGGGAGAGCTTGGGTGCTATCATTGTTGTCCTACAATTAGATATGTTAAAAATTAAATATGTCATGAAAATTGTAATGTTTATCTTACCTGAACAAACGTCACAATCAAAAAGATTTGTTCCAAGGTCGGGTTGAGGGCTTAATCCAGAAGCATAGCTGGTGTACCAATCAGTGAATGCAGTTTCTGAGCGTGCACAGAAAGTGCTAGTCTAGACAGACAGGCTTGATCACTTTACATCCATTCTTGGCCAAAGAATATGGAAAAAAATTAAAATTAGAGGTCTGGAAGGTACAATGTGATTTTTAATAGTTTGCTGACCAAACTGAAACTTAAGACTAAATAACAATAATAGAAAAATTTACTAAATATATCACAGAGAAGAAGGACAATGTGATGCAGATTATGCCAGGTACACAGTGCGACACCCTCGTTAAGTTTGTTTCTGAAACTTTCTTAAAACTGTAATTTGGTTTTTTTTTGTTGTGGTCTTTTAAGAAATATCTTAGACCAATTGCTGAATTTTTGTGCTCAGCAATACTTTTATGGGTTTGAAAGGTGGTATGATCTTTGCAAAAAGTCATAATGCCTGATGCTGTTTAAGTTTAAAACTCCTCGACAGCTATAGTTTTCGAAAAAAAACTGTTCATTGTTAAGAATCTAAAGCCTAATTTACATTTCACTTTCAAGATGGAATCCATAATGGGCTAAACCTTTTTCCTTAGTTAAACCTCTTTAAATCACCCATATTTACACACCATACTGTCTTACAAACATTTTTTGACTTAATGATGTTTAGCTACATGTACACCTGGAGTTGAAACATCATAGTTTTTTTACAAAACTTTTTAATCTTAAAATGTTTTTGAGAAATATTTTTCCATCACTTTTTATGGGTAAAAAAGAATCAATTGGCCTTTTTTGATAAATTAAAATTCAGCTTGAAAGAGAGGTTTAGAGGACTAAGACAAAGGATAGTGGGCATTACTAAACACAGGAACGGAACGGAACGGAATATACCGGAATAAACCGGAATATGCCAGAATGAGGCGGAATGACACCGGAATGAGACAGAATGAACAAGAATGGTACCGGAATATACCGAAACGAGCCGGAATGACACCGGAATGACAGTCACATATAAGGCGCAATAAAGTGGAATATGCCGGAACAAGGCGGAATGACTCTGGAATAAAACCGAATGCCATCAGAATGAGACGGAATAAACAAGATATGCACTTGCTGTGATCTGTTATGGTTCAGATCATCTGTCTCTAAGTGTAACAGTATCAAATTGATAAATATTCCCAAGATTTGTTGGAGGAATGTATAACTGGCACAAAAAGTTATGTTAATACTGAATGCATCTGCTCTACTTGCCTAACCTTGCCTAGCAACAGACCGGCGAAAGCAGACCTTATTCAAAAAGACCCTGTCATGTGTGCTAGGAACTTTGAATACATGGTACGTCGACAGCTCTTTACAAAGGATATGTTAAAGATTAATCTTATGCCTATTGGAGAAATAGTAAACTTATTTTACAGGGTTGAATTCCAGCAAAGGAGATCACCTCACATACATGCATTATTATATGACAGCCCCGCTTGCTGTTACACAATTATCCAGCTGTTATACTCACTAATGCATAGAGAAAACTTCAGCCTGCCAATTTTAAACAATTGCGGTAACTTTCATATCCACGAGTAACGATAGTGGCACTTTGATTTTATTTTCCTCTAATTTACTCAGTGAACCTTCAAACCGCCATCTTGGTTTCTAGAAAAGTGAGGAGATTGGATGCAAGCGCAAAATGAACTGAGGGGGGAGGGAGGTGATTCTTATGGGCAGGTATATACATTGTACTTCATGGGAGAATGCTATGGATGCACCGTAATACTAAGCTTCGTACTGCATATAAACATGACTTACTAGTCGAATCAAATATGAATACCAATCTCAAATTCTCACCCAAAAAAAGTTTTAAGGTTCTCAACAGAGGCAAGTATAATATTATGCCAGTTTTGACGCCACGTATATACCCACCACGAGTCCCCAACTACGTAGGACACGCTAAATTATTTCCCTATATTCAGTCATCCATAATTACATTTACCTTCATCTATATCTATTTACCTCCATTTATTTAAGAAATAGAAAACATGTACCGTTTCTATTGAGTTAAAGAAACACAAGTGAAAATTTTGGCTGAACGAGAAATGCTGTCGGATCACGAGCCGCAGGCGAGTGTTTCCATAGCTTTTTCGAGTTCTCCCAAAATTTCACGACTGTTTCTATAACGGGTGACCCGAAAACACTGACCCCTGGTCCATGGACCCCTCAACGATCCGGGTCAACGGACTGCCTCACGGACCGGTCCACAAACTACCGCTACGGACCCCTTATACGGACCACCTTGACACAACATAGAATTGAAAATAAATAAAAACTAAAGATTTGACTTACCGGTTGTCTGGATAGACCACTCGTGTCACTCGTTTCGGCGAAATCTCAACCGTTACGCTCCGCAAATTTAACAGTAACGCTCAGGTTCGGGCGAAGAGTCTATTAATCACACATTGCTCCTTCCCTCGCTGTGGACCGGAATGCTTCGAAAAATATTGATAATAAGTAAGTTCTATTATTTTGTATTTTCTTTCCTTCTCTCCGCCATTTTGTTCGGATCATTCTCCCGCGGGTTTGTGAACTCGCCCCAGGCTTCACGATCTCTCTGTTCCGAATAAAATGGCGGAAGAAAGGCAGATGATATTACCGTTTTTCGAACCACTCCCTTCAACAGCCGAAGGAAAAGGCAATTCAACACCTGAGCCTTAGTCTGATTTGCACAGCGTAACGGCTGACATTTCGCTGGCAAGAGTGGTCTATCCAGACAACGGGAATAAACAAATTTTCAGCTTTTATTTATCTTTCTTTATTTATTTTTAATTCTGTGTTGTTTTGGGGTGGTCCGTAGAGGGGTTCCGTAGGGATAGTCCGTGGACCGGTCCGTAAGGGTCAGTGTTTTCGGGTCACCCTTCTATAACTCAATAGCAACACGGAGTACATGTTTTCTATTTCTTTTAGAAAACAACGCGACGAGGAAAATGAAAACAACTTGTTAACTCTAATTATCAAAATGTAAATTCTCTTTGATCGCGCCATCACTACGTCAACAGCTCCTGCTAGAGTTCTGTGGATCGAGATTTTAATCAATCCGCGCGCGTATTTTCTTAGGACTGTTTTCTAAATTTATATATTAACCCTCATGTACTTTCGTCTACCCTCAATCATATCCATTAACAATCATATACTTTCACGTACCTTCCTACCAGCAAAATACCGCAACGATTGAAAATTATAGCTTTCAGAACTTGCCCAAATTGTATCGGTAGGTCCTGGAATTCGTCCACAGAAAGGCCAGAGAGACAACTTCAGTCGTGAACCCGTCGCCATGTTTACAACAGAGCTGAAAAGTCAATTGCTGGTAAAGACCAGGCCCCAGTGGATACCGTTATCCGTCGAATAAATCACCATCCAGTGGATATGTCATAGTGAAACCAATTGCAATATCCAATGGATTGTGAATTATCCGGTGGATAGCGTTATCCACCTTTTCAACAACTGGGGCCAGCATATAATTATTCTTGGTAGACTAGGTATCGGAGAGCCACAGAACATTTACGCATGCGCTGACGGAATGTTTGAACAAGGGAGAAAAACGCAGTACCTCCAGACACCGGCGCTAGAGCGTCGTACCAAACGAGTCATCCCGGGATTTCGGCTTGTGCGATCGCTTTTGGACGCAGTTGGCCCTTCGCTGCTTTCTGCTACCGACCTCGCCTCCCGGTACGGCATTGAGGGAGAGATATCTCGGTCCCTAAACCATACGTGAAAAATCCCACGCCCACTCAAAGCTCCAAACCGCCCTTGTCAATGTAAAGTAAGAATTAGTTGGCTTATATATTTAAGGCAAAAGTCATTTTATCTCTCATGTGGTAAGCACTGGAGTAAAAGATTACAAAATTTGCGCATGCGCCCTGCTAAAGGTAACATACATACAGGCATAAGCTCTATTTCATCTCGAACTTCCTAATAACTACAGGAGCTAATATCTCCGAAACATTACATTTACGGCTAAAATACATAACATATACAGATACCTACTAAATACATAATATTTAAAGATATATTCATCAAAAAGAAAAACCGCTGTACAAAGTGCGACCCTGGATTCTCTTTTACAACCAGTAAACTCATAGGTACGGACAGGAGCTCATTAAGAGGAGCCTCTATCTCCCATACTTGGCCTCGGAGTCAACCCTTTCCCGAGTAGATTTATTTATAGAACACCTCCCTTGGGAGATTCAGCACGCTCACTGTTGTAAAAGCCAAGCTCCCTTGGGACATTCAGCACGCCCACTGTTGTAAAAGCCAATCAAAACCGAGCTATCTCAGCGTCAAGGGAATTATGATACTTTTCGCGGGAAAAACCTGTTCCTAAAAATAAATTTACTCGGGAAAGGGTTGACTCAAGGAATTAGAGGAGATAGAGGCTCCTCTTGATAAGCTCCTGGTACGGATAAATCAGGTAGCGCATTCCGCAACTTAGCTGATACGTGAGAAAAAAGAACTAAGACCATAACTGGTTGTTCTAGGTTTATTGAGGGACAGAATGTAATTTCCGCGAAGATCATGCAAAAATCCAGATTCTACGTTAACAGCACACACCAGGCCTACTCTTGAGAATCTGGCTAGAAATCGTTTCCTCTGGTCGCGCTTCAGCCATTCGATAAGGGCCAGTCTCGTGCTTCTTAAGTTGCCTCGTTCATGCCCAAAAAGAATTCTGGGTAATTCTACCATTCCACGACAAGGGAAGACTCCCGATTCTGATTTTATATATATATTTTTTTTTTTTCGTAAGTGTCGGGCCACCCAGTCCTACCAGCAAAATACCGCATCGATGGAAGATTTTAGCTTTCAGAACTTACCCAAATTGTATCGGTAGGTCCTGGAATTCGTCCACAGAAAGGCCAGAGAGATAACTTCACTCGTGAACCCGCCGCCATCTTTACAACAGAACATTTTGGGCGTCCCAGTCTACATGAAACCATCTCTCACCTCTGTCTCGAGAAGACCAGACACGCACGGTTCTTAGGTTACGTTTATGCCCGAAGAATCGTGGACTGAAATGTAAATTGTTGGTAAAGACCAGCATGGTAATTTTTCTTGGTAGGCTATATATCGGAGAGCCACAGAACATTTACGCACGCGCTGACGGAATGTTTGAACAAGAGAGAAAAACGCAGTACCTCCAGACACCGGCGCTGGAGCGTCGTACCAAACGAGTCATCCCGGAATTTCGACCCGTGCGATCGCATTTGGACGCAGTTGGCCCTTCGCTGCTTTCTGCTACCGAACTCGCCTCCCGGTACGGCATCGAGGAAGAGATATGTCAGCCCCTAAACCATATGTGACAAATCCCACGCCTACTCACAGCTCCAAACCGCCCTTGTCAATGTAAAGTAAGAATTAGTTGGCTTATATATTTAAGACAAAACTCATTTTATCTCTCATGTGGTAAGCACTGGCGTCGCAGATTACAAAGTGTGCGCATGCGCCCTGCTAAAGGTAACATACATACAGGCATAAGCTCTATTTCATCTGCAATTTCCCAATAACTACAGGAGCTAATATCTCCGAGACATTACATTTACGGCTAAAATACATAACATATACAGATACCTACTAAATACATAATATTTAAAGATATATTCATCAAAAAGAAAAACCGCTGTACAAAGTGCGACCCTGGATTCTCTTTTACAACCAGTAAACTCATAGGTACGGATAAATCAGGTAGCGCATTCCGCAACTTAGCTGATACGTGAGAAAAAAGAACTAAGACCATAACTGGTTGTTCTAGGTTTATTGAGGGACAGAATGTAATTTCCGCGAAGATCATGCAAAAATCCAGATTCTAGGTTAACAGCACACACCAGGCATACTCTTGAGAATCTGGCTAGAAATCGTTTCCTCTGGTCGCGCTTCAGCCATTCAATGAGGGCCGCTCTCGTGCTTCTTAAGTTGCCTCGTTCATGCCCAAAAAGAATTCTGGGTAATTCTACCGTTCCACCACAAGGGAAGACTCCCGATTCTCATTTTTATATATATATATATATATATATATATATATATATATATATATATATATATATATATAGTAGTGTAGGATGGGAACAGAAATCGATACAACAAAGGAAATGAGTGAAAATGTGTTCAGCCGGGAATCGAACCCGGGTCTCCTGGTTACCGGTCAGATGCCTTACCACTCGGCCACTGAACCAACCCCGCCATTCAGCCGAATTGGAAGGACCTTTAAATGGCAAGCTCTGAGGAGAATCGCACATCTTCTGCAGTGAGGATCGCGTCACTATGCTCAAGTTGATCAGCGATTCACAGTAAATTTCCCCCTATATATGAAATGATTGTGTAAGTTTGAGCGGGGAAATAACAACAACTAACTGCCTCATTTACCTTTGGATCACCAACCTATTCCCTTCAGAAGGCGATTCACAGTGATTTCTGACAAGTATTAATTAGTAGTGTAGGATGGGAACAGAAATCGATACAACAAAGGAAATGAGTGAAAATGTGTTCAGCCGGGAATCGAACCCGGGTCTCCTGGTTACCGGTCAGATGCCTTACCACTCGGCCACTGAACCAACCCCGCCATTCAGCCGAATTGGAAGGACCTTTAAATGGCAAGCTCTGAGGAGAATCGCACATCTTCTGCAGTGAGGATCGCGTCACTATGCTCAAGTTGATCAGCGATTCACAGTAAATTTCCCCCTATATATGAAATGATTGTGTAAGTTTGAGCGGGGAAATAACAACAACTAACTGCCTCATTTACCTTTGGATCACCAACCTATTCCCTTCAGAAGGCGATTCACAGTGATTTCTGACAAGTATTAATTAGTAGTGTAGGATGGGAACAGAAATCGATACAACAAAGGAAATGAGTGAAAATGTGTTCAGCCGGGAATCGAACCCGGGTCTCCTGGTTACCGCTTGCCATTTAAAGGTCCTTCCAATTCGGCTGAATGGCGGGGTTGGTTCAGTGGCCGAGTGGTAAGGCATCTGACCGGTAACCAGGAGACCCGGGTTCGATTCCCGGCTGCGCCAGTGAGTTGAGCCGAAACTCCGAGCGAGAGAACACGTTTATTAACCGAAGGCGAGATGCAAATACAACCCAAACTAAGCAGGCAAAAGTGGTAACAAAGGCACCAAGCTAATTATGCGCGAACTGTGACAATGAGGTAACTAAGCGTGCATGCAAAGCGAAACAATAACCCGAACTAAACGACGGCGTGAACAATGGGTTACGCTATGTGACCTAGTGGCGGGAATTACACAACAATGCGAAATATGGCGTGACTTCTTCTTTCTTCTCCTCGCTAAGGTAGATGAGTAATAAATACGAAATAAACTAGGCTGGGAATTGATAGTACACAAGCAGTTACAAATAGCTAACATTGTCCTTAATATGTAATGTAGTCCTTGAGGTAAGCCGGACGACGAGTTGAACGGCTTGACCGGCGTGGGCCAGGTGAGGAGGTAGGCTCCGGGATATGGGCATCAATGTCAACAGTCATGCTTCCACTCGGCGGAGAGGAAGACTCGGGCACATGATGAATGTCAGGCTGAGGATCTGGTGGGGTAGCGAGCTCGCTAGGAACTACAGCAGGAGCCGGACTCGGAGTGCTCTGAGGTGTAAGGAGGGGAGTGGGTTCCTCGTCAACGTGCTCAGAGGTGAGAGGCTCTTCGTCGGTATCTTCAGGGTAGGAAGCGGAGCTGTAATGACGAGAGAGGTTAGACGTGGTCTCTGTTAGGTCAGGAACACGATAACATTCGGACAGCTTGACGCGATAAGAGGTAGAACGCAGCTGTGAACCGGTGAACTTGCGTACGTTGCACCATAGGCCATCCACGGAGACCACAAGATACCGATTGCGGGCACTGGTCTTGGAGCCATCAGAAGTAATGTACACCAAATCGCCTACTTGAACGGGCGTGGCCGGGCGAGGGCAACAGCCTGGGGCTTTGGATCTCTCACTTGTGGGGTGGTTACGGAGCCGCAACGACTGCTGTTGTCGAACAACTTGGAGGTCGGAAAAAGGGATCTGTGCGTTAGTGAATTGATCGCGTTGAAGCCACATCTCGCGGGCAGACAATCCTCTGTTGCGGATACGGGTGTTGAGATTGGCTGTCGCCACAGCTAAGGAAAGAGGACTGATTGTACCACCCTCAGGACAAACACGTAGAAGCTCATCACCAAGTTCTGCGACGCATTTCTCTGCCACAGGATTCTTGTTCGGGTTTTTGACTCGGCCGACTTCCACGGCAAAGCCATACTGCTTAAGGATTTCATCGTCACCTAAAGAAGCAAAGCCAGGAGCGGGATCTACCCTTATGACGGAAGGGGGGCCAGACAGAGGTCGCAGCTCAAGGCACAAACGGAGGAGACCAGAGCGAATGGATTCACGACGTTCGTTATCCAACAAGCAGGCTGCAGTGAAGGACGTGGACGTCTCGCGGACGACAAGTACTAGCTGACGGTAGCGCTTTATGATGTCTGCAGCGAAGGAAATACCAAAGCCGTCGGGGGGATCAGAGGTTGATTGTTCAATGAGGCTGGATGGAACTTTCTTCAGGGAAGAGCATAGGTGGCAACACTGCGAGCACCGATCCAGGGCTTTGTCCAAATCTAAAGCGAAGAAATAACGCTGTGAAACCAGTTTCATCTGGTGACGGGAGGGGTGGTCCAGCTTCACGTGTAAGGCAGCAAGGAAGCCATCAACAACAGAGCGTGGAATGACAATACATTCGCGGGGCGCAGCGAAAGGTTCATCGCGTTTTACGACGAGTAGGCCGTCACGGGAAATGGAGACCAGGTTCAGGTAACGCTTGACATCTTTAATGTTTGTCAGCTTCTTTGACGGGCGAGTGCCCTGCTTAAGATGAGAGTGGACACGTCTCAAATCCGGGCACTCTAGTTGCGATTGGAGCCAGGCGGAACGGCTTGTGAAAGGAAGGGACGTCTTCCCCGATAGCACATCATGAACAGAAATGGGACGCACAGCTAGGTCTTCAGCTTCGAATACAAATGAACAAACTTGGCAGCGAGGGTCGTCGCAAGCTGGTGCGTTACGACTAGCAAAGTCAGAAGGCAGGTTGGCAGAACCAGCCAAATGGAGCAGTGTGATTTGGTAACGGCTAACAGATGACAAAAACGAAGTCACTCGGGGACTGGAGGAGAACTGTCCACGGCAGAGCTTGTCAAAGGCCTGGACACACGGCTTGCTGTCAGTCAGTACATAAGTCTTAGACTTTGATTGAATTATATAAGGGGCAAAATGCTTGACGGCAGCGGCAATAGACAATGCCTCTATTTCACATGGTAACCAGGAGGCTTGATGCTTTTTAAATTTGGCACTGAAGTATCCGGCAAGGTGGAGCTTCTGGTCACGAAGCACATAAAGAGTGGCGCCGAGGCCATTCATCTTGACGGAACCATCGGTTGCGATCCAAAGTTGATCATCAGGCTTGGGGAGGGTGATGGATCTGTTAGACGTGAGTGCTTCTTGACAGGAGCGAAAACATACTAGGAGCTCATCAGACCAAGAGATGGTGTCTTGAGATTGACGACCAGCCGTAAGCGACTCGAGAGGAGCGAGGAGTTTAGCAGCTCCACTAAGGACCCGACCAAGCATTTTGTATGAGCCAACAAAAGCACGGAGACCGCGTACATTCTTGGGTGGCTCACAAGAAGCAAGAGCAGCTACACGATGGGGAGAAGCGCGGATCGAGCCCTGGGACCATATCCAACCGAGAATGGTGGTAGAAGCTGGGCAGATTATGGTTTTCGCAGGTGAGAGGCGAAGGTTGCAGCGATCGAGAGCCGAGAGGACTTTTCGCCAGTTTAAAAGGAGCTCTTGATGGGAGTTACCACCACAATACAAGTCGTCGGCAATCTTAGCGACACACCCTTCCTGAAGGAGATCACCCAGGACGCGGCACATTAGCTCCTCGAGGGCCGTTTCGGAACCGGGGATTCCCATTGCGCAACGCGTGTAGACACGAACGCCTTTAAAGGGTGTAACCACGCCACAATACTTCATGGAGTTCTTTGCAAGTGGGATTTGGTAGAACGCCTGAGACAAATCAGAGACTACAATGTACTTCCAGCAAGCAATCTTGAGAAGAGTGGAGTCCACGTCCGGCATTAGTGAGGGCTGGGGCTTGCTATAGCGGCCCACGTCAGTAAAGGCTGTGACTAAGCGAAAACCGCCATTCCTCTTCTTCACCAAGAAGGATGGATTCAAGTATTCCACCACAACGTTTAAATCTTCTGGTCGACTAAAAATGCCTTGAGCCTCAAGTTCGTCAAATTTGGTTTGAAGCAGGTCGAGTTGATCGCGAGAGTACTGTGGGACACGCCCTTTTCGCTGGGGAGGCTCGACAGGGCCCATATTCACAACCCCTTCAATCGGCCCGGCAGCTCCATTGTAACCAGGAATACGGGGATCGAAAACCAATTGGAATTCCTTCAGTAGCGAAATGAACGCGGCTTTCTCAGCAGGGGACAACAAACCGTCAGGGTCTACATGTACGGACTCGACGGAAGAAGAGGGAGGAGTAGTAGACTTGGGGCACGGCTCTGCAGCTTGGGTTGAGGAGGGCTCTATGGAGGACTCCAGAACAGTTAGACGTGCTTGGCATAAATGGTCGTTCTTGCGGATTAGTAGGGGCTCCTCGGTATTGTTGAGAAGTCTCAGTTTACCACCAATGGACTGGACAATGTCGGGATGAGGCCAGGTGTGAGCAGGTTTGAGGTGACTAGAAGAGACCGAATCCATACGGGGCTCAATGGCAAGTGTAGCATCTTTAAGTAGCACTGAGGAGGTGTCAATTTCCAGGAACTCACCCGGCCAGACGGTTGTGTTAGTATTCGGGGCGCGAAGGAGGTGGCAAGCTCTGACAGCGTAGTGGGTCTGAGGACTTTGGGAACAACCATAAGACGCCACGTCACACCCAGCGATGATGATCTCACGCTTAGCGGGGCGGACTGCAATGTCATTGGAAGCCATGAAGGGTGTTCCAGCAAGTATGTCAACATCAAGATTCTCGACAACGAGAGCTTCCAAAGTACGAGGTCTGCCTTGACGAATCAGCGGAAGGCGGGTCTCACCAACAACAGTTAACGGGGTGCGACCGTCGGCCTGCAAAGCAGTCTGGGAGCTTTTAGTTATCTTAGCACCAATATGCTTGGCTAAAGAAGCTCTCATCATATTAGTTTCTGCGCCGGTGTCTATTGTAAGGCGTAAAGGGTGATGACCATAAAAAGCGTGAAGGAATGGAGACTGGGAGACGTTTACGCGACGAGTGGCAGGGGGTGTCATAGTAGGTAGGACTCTGGAGGGACAATGCTGCATATCTGTGAATTCTTCAAAACCCGGAGGGCTAGTCAGATCAGGATAGTGCTGGTAATCATAACTGCTCTCCTCTAATTCAATGCCGGCCACTTGGCGAATCTTGGACATGAAGAGACGATCAGGCTCGGGCAGAAACTTGCAACCGCTGAGAAAATGTGACCGAAAATCTGGGCGGCCGGCCTGCTGGCAAAGAGGACAAGACTTGACAGCTCGAGGTTTAGGCAGTAGCCTGCGTCGTGTGGGAACAAATGAGCGATGATCAGTCGGGGGCGCAGAGCGTAGAACCTTTGATTCATCACTGGTGTGGAGCTCGTCAAGTAACGACTCGAGAGCTTGAGAGATTTCAGGTTTCACAGAGGCCAACGTCCTACTACGTAATTCGGTTCCATAACGTTGTTTCACAAGTCGTGGAAGGTTGGGATGGAGTAGGCGTAGCCAAGTGAGAACAATAAAATTTTCGAGGGATGGAGATAGTTCTTCGTCAGCGTCCGGGATCTCGCCATAATGAGTGATTCCGCTGGATCTGGTGAGTAGGTTGTCCTCAATAAAGGCCATTAAGATTTGGAATAAATCCTCAGGACGCTGTTCAGGCTTCAAAGAAATGTTCGCGAGGTCCAAGAAACGGGAGCCAGTTAACTGCAAGCCATAATGCTGTCGGATCGATTGCCAAACGCCGCTAATTGATGTAGAATTCTTGACGATTGAGTTCCGAGAAATGATAGGGGCGTAATTGGCAATTTGGCCGAGCATCATTTCTAAATGTGTTACTTTTTGAGCAGCAGTCCTTCTTCTCGCCGTTGGAACAGATTCAGGATCGTTGGAGAAACCACGTAGGGGTGTAGCGTTTGTTTTTTTACCCCACGAAGATCCATCAGTAAGAAAGTCTGCGAAGTTCGGATCGAGGGACAAGATGTACTTTAGATTGTTTTCCCAGGCTTCGATCGAAGTAATAGTTTCATTCGAAGAAAGCGACCACTGTTTCGGCGCTCTGTGTGAAGTCATCACTACGGTTCACGAATTCTGGCTTGATTGCTCAGAGAGGCGGCTAAAATCGAAGAACAGCTTTGATGTTCTTTCCGTGGGTTCTTTGAAAAAGTTGCGCTGCCACCACGCCAGTGAGTTGAGCCGAAACTCCGAGCGAGAGAGCACGTTTATTAACCGAAGGCGAGATGCAAATACAACCCAAACTAAGCAGGCAAAAGTGGTAACAAAGGCACCAAGCTAATTATGCGCGAACTGTGACAATGAGGTAACTAAGCGTGCATGCAAAGCGAAACAATAACCCGAACTAAACGACGGCGTGAACAATGGGTTACGCTATGTGACCTAGTGGCGGGAATTACACAACAATGCGAAATATGGCGCTGAACACATTTTCACTCATTTCCTTTGTTGTATCGATTTCTGTTCCATCCTACACTACTAATTAATACTTGTCAGTAATCACTGTGAATCGCCTTCTGAAGGGAATAGGTTGGTGATCCAAAGGTAAATGAGGCAGTTAGTTGTTGTTATTTCCCCGCTCAAACTTACACATTCATTTCATATATAGGGGGAAATTTACTGTGAATCGCTGATCAACTTGAGCATAGTGACGCGATCCTCACTGCAGAAGATGTGCGATTCTCCTCAGAGCTTGCCATTTAAAGGTCCTTCCAATTCGGCTGAATGGCGGGGTTGGTTCAGTGGCCGAGTGATAAGGCATCTGACCGGTAACCAGGAGACCCGGGTTCGATTCCCGGCTGAACACATTTTCACTCATTTCCTTTGTTGTATCGATTTCTGTTCCCATCCTACTCTACTACTTAATACTTGTCAGTAATCACTGTGAATCGCCTTCTGAAGGGAATAGGTTGGTGATCCAAAGGTAAATGAGGCAGTTAGTTGTTGTTATTTCCCCGCTCAAACTTACACATTCATATATATATATATATATATATATATATATATATATATATTTTTTTTTTTTTTTTTTTATAACAGTCGGGCCACCCAGTCCTACCAGCAAAATACCGCATCGATGGAAGATTTTAGCTTTCAGAACTTACCCAAATTGTATCGGTAGGTCCTGGAATTCGTC
This sequence comes from Montipora capricornis, assembly GCF_036669925.1. NCBI lineage: Eukaryota > Metazoa > Cnidaria > Anthozoa > Scleractinia > Acroporidae > Montipora > Montipora capricornis. The sequence goes on along the minus strand of NC_090895.1, from coordinate 18,456,868 downwards.
CACAGAAAGGCCAGAGAGACAACTTCACTCGTGAACCCGCCGCCATCTTTACAACAGAACATTTTGGGCGTCCCAGTCTACATGAAACCATCTCTCACCTCTGTCTCGAGAAGACCAGACACGCACGGTTCTTAGGTTACGTTTATGCCCGAAGAATCGTGGACTGAAATGTAAATTGTTGGTAAAGACCAGCATGGTAATTTTTCTTGGTAGGCTAGGTATCGGAGAGCCACAGAACAATTACGCATGCGCTGACGCAAGGTTTGAATAAGAGAGAAAAACGCAGTACCTCCAGACACCGGCGCTGGAGCGTCGTACCAAACGAGTCATCCCGGGATTTCGGCCCGTGCGATCGCTTTTGGACGCAGTTGGCCCTTCGCTGCTTTCTGCTACCGACCTCGCCTCCCGGTACGGCATTGAGGGAGAGATATGTCGGCCCCTAAACCATATGTGACAAATCCCACGCCTACTCACAGCTCCAAACCGCCCTTATCAATGTAAAGTAAGAATTAGTTGGCTTATATATTTAAGGCAAAAGTCATTTTATCTCTCATGTGGTAAGCACTGGAGTCGCAGATTACAAAGTGTGCGCATGCGCCCTGCTAAAGGTAACATACATACAGGCATAAGCTCTATTTCATCTCGAATTTCCTAATAACTACAGGAGCTAATATCTCCGAGACATTACATTTACGGCTAAAATACATAACATATACAGATACCTACTAAATACATAATATTTAAAGATATATTCATCAAAAAGAAAAACCGCTGTACAAAGTGCGACCCTGGATTCTCTTTTACAACCAGTAAACTCATAGGTACGGATAAATCAGGTAGCGCATTCCGCAACTTAGCTGATACGTGAGAAAAAAGAACTAAGACCATAACTGGTTGTTCTAGGTTTATTGAGGGACAGAATGTAATTTCCGCGAAGATCATGCAAAAATCCAGATTCTACGTTAACAGCACACACCAGGCCTACTCTTGAGAATCTGGCTAGAAATCGTTTCCTCTGGTCGCGCTTCAGCCATTCGATGAGGGCCGGTCTCGTGCTTCTTAAGTTGCCTCGTTCATGCCCAAAAAGAATTCTGGGTAATTCTACCATTCCACGACAAGGGAAGACTCCCGATTCTCATTTTATATATATATATATATATATATATTTTTTTTTTTTCGTAAGTGTCGGGCCACCCAGTCCTACCAGCAAAATACCGCATCGATGGAAGATTTTAGCTTTCAGAACTTACCCAAATTGTATCGGTAGGTCCTGGAATTCGTCCACAGAAAGGCCAGAGAGATAACTTCACTCGTGAACCCGCCGCCATCTTTACAACAGAACATTTTGGGCGTCCCAGTCTACATGAAACCATCTCTCACCTCTGTCTCGAGAAGACCAGACACGCACGGTTCTTAGGTTACGTTTATGCCCGAAGAATCGTGGACTGAAATGTAAATTGTTGGTAAAGACCAGCATGGTAATTTTTCTTGGTAGGCTAGGTATCGGAGAGCCACAGAACAATTACGCATGCGCTGACGCAAGGTTTGAATAAGAGAGAAAAACGCAGTACCTCCAGACACCGGCGCTGGAGCGTCGTACCAAACGAGTCATCCCGGGATTTCGGCCCGTGCGATCGCTTTTGGACGCAGTTGGCCCTTCGCTGCTTTCTGCTACCGAAATATGGCGCTGAACACATTTTCACTCATTTCCTTTGTTGTATCGATTTCTGTTCCCATCCTACACTACTAATTAATACTTGTCAGTAATCACTGTGAATCGCCTTCTGAAGGGAATAGGTTGGTGATCCAAAGGTAAATGAGGCAGTTAGTTGTTGTTATTTCCCCGCTCAAACTTACACATTCATTTCATATATAGGGGGAAATTTACTGTGAATCGCTGATCAACTTGAGCATAGTGACGCGATCCTCACTGCAGAAGATGTGCGATTCTCCTCAGAGCTTGCCATTTAAAGGTCCTTCCAATTCGGCTGAATGGCGGGGTTGGTTCAGTGGCCGAGTTGTAAGGCATCTGACCGGTAACCAGGAGACCCGGGTTCTATTCCCGGCTGTACTCATTTTCTCTCATTTCCTTTGTTGTATCGATTTCTGTTCCCATCCTACACTACTAATTAATACTTGTCAGTAATCACTGTGAATCGCCTTCTGAAGGGAATAGGTTGGTGATCCAAAGGTAAATGAGGCAGTTAGTTGTTGTTATTTCCCCGCTCAAACTTACACATTCATATATATATATATATATATATATATATATATATATATATATTTTTTTTTTTTTTTTTTTTATAACAGTCGGGCCACCCAGTCCTACCAGCAAAATACCGCATCGATGGAAGATTTTAGCTTTCAGAACTTACCCAAATTGTATCGGTAGGTCCTGGAATTCGTCCACAGAAAGGCCAGAGAGACAACTTCACTCGTGAACCCGCCGCCATCTTTACAACAGAACATTTTGGGCGTCCCAGTCTACATGAAACCATCTCTCACCTCTGTCTCGAGAAGACCAGACACGCACGGTTCTTAGGTTACGTTTATGCCCGAAGAATCGTGGACTGAAATGTAAATTGTTGGTAAAGACCAGCATGGTAATTTTTCTTGGTAGGCTAGGTATCGGAGAGCCACAGAACAATTACGCATGCGCTGACGCAAGGTTTGAATAAGAGAGAAAAACGCAGTACCTCCAGACACCGGCGCTGGAGCGTCGTACCAAACGAGTCATCCCGGGATTTCGGCCCGTGCGATCGCTTTTGGACGCAGTTGGCCCTTCGCTGCTTTCTGCTACCGACCTCGCCTCCCGGTACGGCATTGAGGGAGAGATATGTCGGCCCCTAAACCATATGTGACAAATCCCACGCCTACTCACAGCTCCAAACCGCCCTTATCAATGTAAAGTAAGAATTAGTTGGCTTATATATTTAAGGCAAAAGTCATTTTATCTCTCATGTGGTAAGCACTGGAGTCGCAGATTACAAAGTGTGCGCATGCGCCCTGCTAAAGGTAACATACATACAGGCATAAGCTCTATTTCATCTCGAATTTCCTAATAACTACAGGAGCTAATATCTCCGAGACATTACATTTACGGCTAAAATACATAACATATACAGATACCTACTAAATACATAATATTTAAAGATATATTCATCAAAAAGAAAAACCGCTGTACAAAGTGCGACCCTGGATTCTCTTTTACAACCAGTAAACTCATAGGTACGGATAAATCAGGTAGCGCATTCCGCAACTTAGCTGATACGTGAGAAAAAAGAACTAAGACCATAACTGGTTGTTCTAGGTTTATTGAGGGACAGAATGTAATTTCCGCGAAGATCATGCAAAAATCCAGATTCTACGTTAACAGCACACACCAGGCCTACTCTTGAGAATCTGGCTAGAAATCGTTTCCTCTGGTCGCGCTTCAGCCATTCGATGAGGGCCGGTCTCGTGCTTCTTAAGTTGCCTCGTTCATGCCCAAAAAGAATTCTGGGTAATTCTACCATTCCACGACAAGGGAAGACTCCCGATTCTCATTTTATATATATATATATATATATTTTTTTTTTTTTTTTTTTTCATAAGTGTTGGGCCACCCAGTCCTACCAGCCAATTACTGCATCGATTGAAGTTCTTAGCTTTCAGAACTTACCGAAATTGTATCGGTAGGTTCTGGAATTCGTCCACAGAAAGGCCAGAGAGACAACTTCACTCGTGAACCCGCCGCCATCTTTACAACAGAACATTTTGGGCGTCCCAGTCTACATGAAACCATCTCTCACCTCTGTCTCGAGAAGACCAGACACGCACGGTTCTTAGGTTACGTTTATGCCCGAAGAATCGTGGACTGAAATGTAAATTGTTGGTAAAGACCAGCATGGTAATTTTTCTTGGTAGGCTAGGTATCGGAGAGCCACAGAACAATTACGCATGCGCTGACGCAAGGTTTGAATAAGAGAGAAAAACGCAGTACCTCCAGACACCGGCGCTGGAGCGTCGTACCAAACGAGTCATCCCGGGATTTCGGCCCGTGCGATCGCTTTTGGACGCAGTTGGCCCTTCGCTGCTTTCTGCTACCGACCTCGCCTCCCGGTACGGCATTGAGGGAGAGATATGTCGGCCCCTAAACCATATGTGACAAATCCCACGCCTACTCACAGCTCCAAACCGCCCTTGTCAATGTAAAGTAAGAATTAGTTGGCTTATATATTTAAGGCAAAAGTCATTTTATCTCTCATGTGGTAAGCACTGGAGTCGCAGATTACAAAGTGTGCGCATGCGCCCTGCTAAAGGTAACATACATACAGGCATAAGCTCTATTTCATCTCGAATTTCCTAATAACTACAGGAGCTAATATCTCCGAGACATTACATTTACGGCTAAAATACATAACATATACAGATACCTACTAAATACATAATATTTAAAGATATATTCATCAAAAAGAAAAACCGCTGTACAAAGTGCGACCCTGGATTCTCTTTTACAACCAGTAAACTCATAGGTACGGATAAATCAGGTAGCGCATTCCGCAACTTAGCTGATACGTGAGAAAAAAGAACTAAGACCATAACTGGTTGTTCTAGGTTTATTGAGGGACAGAATGTAATTTCCGCGAAGATCATGCAAAAATCCAGATTCTACGTTAACAGCACACACCAGGCCTACTCTTGAGAATCTGGCTAGAAATCGTTTCCTCTGGTCGCGCTTCAGCCATTCGATGAGGGCCGGTCTCGTGCTTCTTAAGTTGCCTCGTTCATGCCCAAAAAGAATTCTGGGTAATTCTACCATTCCACGACAAGGGAAGACTCCCGATTCTCATTTTATATATATATATATTTTTTTTTTTGTAAAATTCTCTTTTACAATTTTCTTTTGCAACCTAATCAATTAATGCCTTAGAAAAGGCCAGTAAAAATAGTAGGATGCATTACAGTCTTAGTGAGTTTGCTGTCAGAAGATGCCCTTTTCTAATCTTTTGAAAAAAAAATTCACTTCACCGGCGAAGGTTTTTTTCTTTTTGGTTTTGCCAGAGTAGCTGGATCAGTTGTTTTTGGTGGAACTGAAGTGGCCGAAGAATTTATTCCAACAAAAGCTAAGAATTCTCTTCGTTTGTAATACGGGCTACAAGCGATAATTTTTTCCTATCCGACGATTTTTACATTTTTACATTTTGAACTGAAAGAAGTTTTGGGTTTTAAAGAAACTATTTATAGCAGGACACTTAACAATTATTCCATGAGCGTGCGTTGGATATGAGTTGGCTATAACCAGTCTCATATCCAACAAGCGCGAATGGAATAACTGTTATATTAAATACCTTAAACTCCAAAGTTTGGAAGTAAGTGAGTTGTTCTTCACTGCATCATGCAAGAAGGAAACCATACTTTTCATGATTTAATGTCCCTAAGTATCTAAGGTCATTCTCCTGTTAGACTACAGTTGTGCATTTCTTTTACCTTTATTTATACTACTCACAAAAGCAACAGAGAATCGAGCAAAATAAACACGTTCTTAACTGACCCTCAGCCTGAGTACGATGTTCAAAATATTTTGCTTAATCTCATCCTGAACGTTCTCATAAAAGAAGAGTCCTATGGAGGTAGTATGATTTTCTTAAGAGGGCTTCGGTTTTCTAAGAGCACAATGTACTCGCAAATGAGTTTACAGGGATTTTCAGACAAAGAAAATCAGCTTGCTTCTTACCATGCCATCTGACTCTAATTTTTAGGTATCGGATGCTCACATATTCTGTTTGTCATAGCCAAAGAGAACACGCTGGAATTTTTTATTGCCGCAATCCATAACTGAAGAGCGAAGAAATTTTATTTTCTGTGACTGTTTCCTTGATTTAAATCCATGGCCAAGCGCTGGAAGTTAATTCATCAATTGCCGACAAAAACTGAAAAGTCAATTTTTACTTGCAATTAAATCTGCAGCTCCCTTTTTTAATCCATTTATTTTAGTCAGTTGAATTTAGGCAAAAATTCAGATTCAGTGTTCACTGATTACAACCAACAAAACTAAAGAAACTTGTGAATGGCCATCTGACAACCAAAGAGTGGTTAAAAAGTCCAAAAAGAATCCACAACGCTTTAAGTTGCTTCATTAACTTCGCTGGTGTCGGGACCAGTTACTTTGCATATCATGCACATTTTTTCCTCATTTTTTTCCCAGCACTTTTTTTCTCACTTGGAATAAGAACAATGATCGATCTGTACTGAATTTCTAGTGCCTAAAGCACTTTTTCATCTTTCTTAAATTAACGACACTCTTTTGTGTGACAACGTTTAATTTTGAGTCCCAGGCTTTCTAGTGATTTGAGCTTGAAAACGTTCTTAACGTTCGTAAATTTGTACATGTACATATTGTACATGTTAATTATCCTGTTAGACTACAGTTTTACTTTTCTTTTACCTTTATTTGTCGGATGTCGGATCTCGGGTGTAGGATGTCGGATGGCACTTTCAAGCTTCAGCTAGCTTCCGTAATTTGCTGACGGGAAACAGTTGTCTATATCAAAAACAATGTAAGACAAAAGCAAAAATGTCACCAGAATAGAGCATTTTAAGCTTAGGCAGATGTTGAAACCATGTTTGATATCTTGAGCCGCGACAACACAAGCTAACTTAAGTTGTCAAAGTTGTCGTCACTTCGGTAAAATATTCCATTCACCTGTTTTTTTCTGATAGGCGGCTTTTCATTTCCGAACTGAAGTCGTCGACTATCATTTAAAACAATCCTTAAATTGAAAATCATGCAGCTCTAAATGTCCTATTGAACATCAAAGAAAACTCTCAAATTTCTCTATTCGAGGAAGAGACCTTATGGCTTCAGCTTTTTTCCAAATTTGTCTGAACAGCGTAGTTAATCGCCGACATGAAAACCGTTTCATGAAACATTTGTAAAAATGGAAATCCTCAACTTACTGTACAAACAACAACTAAAAAGGTTTCTCCACTCGGGAAAAAAAATCTACAACTGCCTCTGCAATGGGAAATTTATATGAATTCAGGTTTATTAGAAATGTTTGTCGTTTTATGATTAAGAATGGTATTGCGATTTCAACTTGAAAAAGTTCGACTACAAACTGAATTGTTCTTCAGTGTATTATGTAATAAGGAAACCACATTGTTAATGTTAAAAACGGTCTAACTATTTAAATTAATTGTCCTGTTAGACCACAGTTTTACATTTCTTTACCGTTATTTATACAACACAGAGAAACAATAAAGAAAATAAAGGCTCTCAGTCTGCGTATGTTCTTACCATGTTCTTGGTTTTACCTCAGCCTGAATGTTCTTGTGAAAAAAGGTTCTAATAAACCAGGCAATGCAGCAACAAGTTTCCCTTCTGGTAATTCTTATAAGCTCAGATCACGGAGGGGGCTTCAGAACGAGCAGGCATTATTCTAAACGTCATACATCGCTTCTCTGCTTAAAAATCTCAATACAGTTTATTAACCGTCAGAACTTAAATTAGCGATGTAGAAAAAACAAGTGTACCTTTATGCTTGTCTAATGCGCTGGTCTACAGGCAAGGTGTACATTACGAAATCATGGAAGGATCAAAAATGAAACCCTTCAGCAATCTCTTGAATCCTTTACGATAGTTTCTGCTGAAGACGAAACAGATACAAGGATTGACCGCACAATATAAGAGGGATAAAAAATAAAAAAATTCGGCATAGATGAAAAAACCACACGGCAGTACGTCACCGGCATTCAGTTCTATCCGGTCAATAATTGTCCAGGGCAACCTGCAAAGAAACAACCCTAGCAAGATAGCTATGGCCATCTTCAACACATTTCCTTTTTGTTTCTGGCTTTGTTTCTCAGCAACAGTCGATTGTTCACCTGGCCTCTTTTGTAACTTGAGCTTGATAAGGATGATCGAGTATAACATGATCAGAAGGATCATGGGGAAATCGAAAAAGGCGATGTAATAGGCAAGAGTGAAGTCTGTTAATGATAAGGACTCTCCAAAGATTTCTTCCCACTTAAAATAACATTTTACTCTTCCTTCGTGTTTCTCGAGGACATGGACAAACAGGTATGGCAAATTGGTTGCTGTTGCAATGATCCATGTGGCGAGAATAAGCAAGGGACACTGTCTCGAACTGATCAATGGTGAACGGAGCGGAAACACCACAGCTTTAAATCGACTCACTGCTATCAGAATCAGGCTCAGAACGGACACAATGACAGACACCTCGAATGAAAAATACATCAGCTTACACAAGGCATTGCCGAGGACACCAGGTTTGAGCCAGTAATATCGATACAAGTTTACAACTTCCACGGGGATGACGATAAGCGGAATAAGCTGGTCAGACATAGCCATATTGACTATGAAAATGTCGATTGATTTCCTTAAGGTCTTCGTTTTGTAAACAATTATTCCTATAAAGGAATTTCCCACCAACGAAACAACAAAGATGAGGCAGTAAGCGAAGGTTGCGCCAATTTTGTATGCAGTGGGATTCCTGTGGATGGAACAGCTAGCGGATTCATTTGATGTTGTATTCATGTTCACTGGCTGTTGTCCTGCCTCTTCCAGTGATTAATCCTCTACATCTTCTCGTTGCCTGTTACAAGCAAGTGTTGTTTTACCTATACCAAAAGTGATGGCTTTTAACTTGTGTCATGGAAAGAAAATTATTGACAATTGAATTAATGGTTTGGACTTAATAACGCCGCCACGTGAAATGAACAACAGTTATCAGTTGTTTGAGCTAATTATCATACTATCGTCAAAGGTGGGCTCATATGTTTGATTACGTCAGCTTAATAGTTCTGTTGCACGATTGACAGTGATAAACGTCCAAAAGGAAAGGTATTGATTACCTCAAAATATGAGCTCAGTCAAATACATGGCGCACGATCGAGAAGCAGGATAATTCTCCTCCTTTAACCAATGATATTCTTGTTTTGTGGCGTTCTCGTTACTGTCGCCTTTGTCGTTTTTAAACTCCATATTGACAGACGCTCGCCTAGTGACCGGTTAAAATATTCATTGATAGCCTGATCCCGGTAAAATTCATTGCGCCCACGGCGAATAAACGTCTTGTAATTTTCCATCAATTTTTAAAAAGCGCTCATAAACTCACGACCGGAGTCAACTTGAAGAATTTTCAACCATTTCAAAGGTCCGTGTTTCGTTTTGATTTTTTTTTTTTGTTGTTTTTTGAATAGCAGTAGGGACCTCAAGATCTACGGCAGCGATGGCGACGTCGACGAAAACGTATGCAATCGTCAGTGTTTGGCGATTGTTTCCTTTCGTTGTTGTCGTATCATGTTGGACGAAGCATGAATCCTAAACACAAATTGGCCGCGCGCAGTTTCAGGGTAGAAATGGACAATAAAAACGTTTTAATCAGTACGCCCATCTTGTCGTCAAAACCTCAATTTTGGTGATTTCACGTGATTGTTGTGCAAAGTACCACATAAAGCATTTGCTAAAATGCGTGCTGCACGTGCAGCACGATTACTTTTCCTTCCTTAGCGAATGATATTCTTGCTTTGAAGCGTTGTCATTTTCGCAGCCGTCGAAGCGGCGCCCGGGAAATTGAAAAGCAAGATTAAAAACGCTTGGTTCGAGTAATTTTGGTAGACATTATCATTTTTCTTTTTTTAATTCAATATTTATTCAGGGGCATCTAATTTAACAGAGCTAGTTTAAACGGAGCCCTGACACAGCACAAAACAAAGACAAAACATTAAAAACTAGACAGATAATTAAGTTATAAATGCAGTATTCCCCCGCCGGCGCTACTGCTTAAGATGGCCTTTTAGTTTGATTTTAAATTCGCTGAACGTCTCTACTTGCCTAATGTTTCTCGGAATGGTGTTGTGAGTTCGAGCGCCGTTTATTCTGAAGCTCCCCTGATACTTAGCAGTTTTTGCGAAAAGAGGGTGCAGCAAATCACGGCTTCTGGTGTTATAGCCATGGAAAAAGTGCGCGTGTCTAAACTCTGAAACTAAATACGAAGGCGCTATTCTGTGAAGGCATTTATGGACTAAGAGGCATTTGAGATAATTTCTTCACGCTTGTAGGTTGGGCCAGCTAAGTGTTGATTTTAACTCCTCAGCCCCGATTGATCGACCTTCAATAATAAATGTGGCACGTCTAATTTAGCTTATCTAGGTAATCTTTGCTCCCAGCCTCACAACTGTCCCAGACAGGAGAACAGTAATCGAATGATGGCAAGACTAAAGTATTGTAGAGTATTAGGCAAGTTGTCTTCGGGAGAACCTTGCGCGCTCGACGCAGAACCTCTAATCTTGGCGAGATCTTGTTACCATTGAGTTCTGTGATTTAAATTTATTTTCTTGTTTTAGTAGAGGTTCCCTCTAAACTCCCTCGTAGCAACTTCAGCGGAATTTCTTGAGGCCAGTAGTGGTTCGGTGTCTTTCAAATGGTTTGCGTGGCGCCGTCAACAATAGTCAGTGCATATTTACAAATTAACCCGGCCACCATCTTTGTGCAAAAGCAATCACAGGATGATCGCGAGCTCGCTTAGACTATCAGGATTAGTGGGATAACCCGTTTACACGGACGAGATGTTTCGGAGTCAAAGTATTTGGATAGAAAGTTTCCAGTTGGATTCCGGATTCATAACGTTCTGGTCTCGTAACTAATCTGGGAACCTTTCCTCCCGTATTCGTGTTTTTTTGTGTGAACACCAAAGTGAAAACGATACTAAACCGTTCCAGATTCGTGACCGATTCCAGAAACGTTTGCTTTAGTGTAAACGTAGACCGCTAAAGCCCAGGCCAAACTATCCAACAAAGTTGGATCCCAAATGCAACATTGTTGGATGTAAATGTTGAGGTAGTAGCAAAACAGTATCCCACATTGTTTGACGAAACTGATGCAAGTTCAAGTTGGCGCCAAGATATGGCGAAAGCACTGAAACGAAATCCGCTCATAGTGTTTATGCTGCTGGAGTTGTTTGAGGACGGAAATGACGGGTTCAAGCGAGGAAAAACCAAGAATGTTTAAGAGAACGTCTATGTTCACTGAAAGATACATCCGCGTTTTGGAGATGATGAGAATGAGCACGGATCAATTTTCAAAAACGCTTCTGAACCAGACATCTCAAACAGAGCGATCATGATTAAGGAGCTAAAAGTGCCCACAGACATGGCCTTGCTTCACACTCGCTGATCAAGGTTTTTCAATTTTGGGTGTTCATCAAAAATCGATTCGTGATTGGCTAGCGGCACAAACGTGACTCGATTCAGGACACAACTTTGTTTTAAAAGCGGCAAAACACTGCAACATTCTTGAGTCGTAATAGGCGTTATGTTTGATCAAGACATAGTCCCTCCAACGAAGTGTCTGGAAACGGCCTAGTCTCTGTCTCTCACGTGACATCGAAGGTGCACGCTTGCAGCTGTCAGTGAAAGCTACTAACAAAAGTATGCCCGGAGCAAACTTTCCAATATTTGGTTGTGGCGTGTCACGAAAGCCAAAGTACCGGGGTTTGGTATTTTTAACCTTCCCCCTGCCTCAGAGAGACAGAGTTGTCGACGCAAGTTTCCGAAAACAAATTGAGGATGGGGATGTCCACATTTGCAAGAGGCATTTTAAGCCAGAAGACATCGAAATTCGTAAGTATTTGTGTGGTTTCCACTTTTATACCTCGACTACAATCATTCTATGGATAAGTTTTGAAGCCGCAATATTTGAGATTGCCGAGAAAGTCGACGTATTAAAACGTGAGCAAACTTTATAATTACCGTGAAACTAAGTGCACTATTATTTTACAATTTTGAATCAAAAAGAACTTTTCATACTTAGTGGTTCTATCTTTTTATTTTTATTTGTAATTGTTTTCAGGTGAAACATGGAAAAATCTCCAAACTGGTCCGATTCCAATTCTCAATTTACCAACTAAAAGCCGTTCAAGTCAACAAAGAAGCGATTTGCCTTCTCGTAAATATGTTAGCCTAAATGTTGATGGTGAAGTAAAGGATGCATCTTCTTCAGTCTGCACACTTTATTTTAAAAATCTGAGTGACTTCATAAGGCGTATTGATAGCCTTAAGCTGAGCGGGTGGTCTAGATAAACACAAGGGGATAACAGTTCTGTAGCTCTCATAATGTTTGATGGTGTCCACCATCTGCCAAAGCAGCCGTGTTACACAATCTAAATAGGTAATACCCATATACCGGTAATCTAAATTTAGATCAGTGGGTGCAAGCCATCTCAGATGATCATCCGAGTCATCCAAGCAACTCATTAAATATGCGTTTCCTTTTTCACTTCAATCACATGAAGTTTACCCTATACTTAGAAATTTTCTCGTCAGGAAAAAAAAAAGGAAAAAAGGAGGGAAAAAAGGAAATTTTTTGTTTAAGATGATCGACGGACATGGATGACAAAAAGGTTAAACCTAGCCCGTTAGCCACGCGTAAAGAATCATCGATAACCACCACACCATCGAAGCACGCTTTTTTATAATATTTAAATATTTAAATAGAGCCCCATTACCAATATTGAAAGCTGGGTGCTTACTTAGAATGGGCGTTTAGACTTAAACACAGTTTATCAGCACTATTCAAAATGGGTGCTTAGACCTAAATACGGTGCATGCATGGTTGGATGACTCGGATGATCATCTGAGATGGCTTGCACCCACTGATCTAAATTTAGATCATATGGGTATTACCCATTTAGATTGTGTAACACTGATGCCAGTTAATAGAAGATTCAAGCCTAGGGTTTAGTGTTTCATTATATAGCTTGTTTCACCCTGACAACCACCCCATTTACTTAACACACAAGCGTTCAGTCAGATTTACCAGGGTTTTTCCACTGTTGTCAGATGTTCAAGAACTTCAGTTGTGTACTGGCCTTTCTTAGTTTGCTGATCATGAAATTAGGGATCGGTTATTTAATAGTAATGGCAGTAGTTTGACTAGCAACCTTTGTAGCTTCCTTAATGGTGTTGACAATAGAATCCTCCTTACAAGAAGGGGTTCCTCTCCACTAACTAAAACATTCGTCGCTAGTCAGCAGGTAGTTTGGGGGGGGGGGGGGAGGGAGTTTTGCGTGTGTGGATAGTGAGTTGAGGAAAAATCACAGACAAACGTTAGGGTTAGTCTGTAAAATGAGGGGGAGAAATTCACAAAGCAAAATCGCAACATAAGGTTAATAACAAATGAAACAAAATGTGTTAAATTAAAAACTTTAATTTCAGAAACAGCCAGATAGTACGTGCACGAGAAACTAAATCGAGTAGGAGGGATAAACAAATATTTGACCTTGAAAATTATTCATTCTTAAAATAGTAATAATAAATATGAAAAATCTTTACACTAAAATCCTCGTTCTTAAAAAAATATTTGGAAAAACTAAAGAAACCCCAATGAACATGAAACACAGGTTCCACGAGGCAAATCCAATATCCCAAGGATGAAGACAGGCTGACTGCGACACCATTAGGCTTGCAAATGGCTGCGAATCTTCAGGGGTAGAGCGCAACCGAGCAAGGGGGTTTCTAGTCCAGGGCCGGACCTCTACCCGACCCCCTCGTTCCGAGTCAAGAAAGGAAAAAGAAAAGAGCAATAAGCGGCAACCTAGGAGAAAAACCAGCAACTAAAACCAGGGACAGACTGACGCGGCCAAAACTGCGAAGCCAATTAAGCAAAAATAGAAATAACATCTACCAAAAACACATTTACCAGGAGTATGATATGACTTCTGAAGCTAAATTGTAGATAAAAATAAAGAAAAAAGGATATCTGGTTACTTACATGCAAAAAAAGCTGCCAATATTTCCCTTCTCTCCAAAAATTTGCAAAATCTCCAGTCAACGTCAGCCTTCCTTGACACAAAACAATTTAAACGCGAACTAAACTTTACAGATGACCTGGGCATGAGAAATGAGAAAGATTAGGTCTGGGAACCAGTATGACAAGAAAATGCCAAATGCAATAAAATACTACTAGGAAATGGGGATTAGGAAGCCAAAGGAGGGGCAATTGCCCAAAAGGAAATGGAAGCCCATATGAGATTGTGTTGCTTGTGATGCAGGGTGCATTGCAGGAGTATAAGCATTCGTTCTTCTGGATTGTACCAGGAAAAAATCCAATCAGGTGTATATAAATTATCCGTTCTTTTGGATGGATCCACGAAAAAAAAATCCCATTAAGTGCAAATTAATCAAAAACGTAAAATAAAATATCACTAACCAAACCAATGAAAACATGAATAAATTTAGGGGGGGGAGTAAATATTATCTAAGAAAATTGCAAATAACAAGTTCAGAACCTATGGAATCAAAGTAATAGTAATAATAATAATAATAATAATGATGATGATGATGATGATAACAGAAAACTATCAAAGCTGTTTCTGACTTTGTATTAAGCTAATGGTTAGGTAAATAAAATCTAAATTGTACCTGTGTGCATTGTAATGCAGTGTGAGTACCAAGGCCAAGCAAAGAATAGAATTGTATCCCTGCTGTAGATACAGTGAGGAACGGGTATTTATGGTAATTAATGGCAGCAGTTTTACTAGCAACCTGGACAAACATCCCTGAGACAGACGGAAATCTCTTTCCTTCCTTTAATTTACACACTGTATATGTAAGTGGCCCTGATTCCTATAATTTAGCCAAACGAATAACATTTTATCTGAAAATACATTGAACTATAATAAGCCTTATGATGTAATTATGCTAAAGCTTTCAAGTTAAATCTTATATTTACAACAAAAACATCTAAAAACGTAATACTTTTTTATCTCACTCTGTATCGATGTACAACTCTCCAGGAAGCACTGATTATTTCTTTTCAGTTCAGTAAGTAATTTATAGGATCGATTAATGAAAAAGTTTAGCCGATGATGACAAAAGTGCGTTCCAAGTCGTGTAAACGGTTGCTTGTACCGTGCGAGCTGTTGATTTCTCCTATCTACTGGAAGCACCACACTTCTTGAAAGGTCAGGCGTGATAAATAGTTGTTGAAAGTCCAAGTTTAACTTCGTTAAAATAAGTGACTCTATTATTAACTTTAATTAATCGGTACTAATAACTTTAAATAACTGTTACGAAGGCAATAATTAAGCTAAAAGAAACCTTACTTCATTCCAAACAGAATCAAGCTGGTTTTCCACTTCTTCTAACTCGACATCTGAATTTATGGTTCTCTCGATCATACTGAGAGAATTTTATTACACTTTCATCGTCTATGTCGTCTTCTTAGTTTTATTTCCGCTAGCAAAAAATCGCTGACCTCTCCGCCCACGCACTCCGCCATTTTGACCTCTCAGTGTGCACCTTCGATGTCACGTGATCTAAAGCCTCGACATTTTCGCCAGACAATAGGCCGCTTCCAGAGACTTCGTTGAAGGGACTATGATCAAAAGCAAACTCTATACAACACTTAATCGAACAAAAAATGTTGGAAGAACATCTCCCAACATAGGTGGCCAAAGGGTCGAACAATGCTGCATCGAGCAAAGTTGGAGCAACGAATCCAACTTTGTTCGATACTTTGGCCAGGGCTTAAGAATCTTGCTTTGTGGCATTGTCGTTGCCGTACTCGTCGTCATTACTTTAAATCTTTATTATCTTGCCATGTACCTTTTATGGTGTCGACCAACAGGCTGCTGAAGGAGAAGAAGAAGAAGAAGAAGAAGAAGAAGAAGAAGACGAAGAAGAAAAAGACGTCACCTTGCTCTTGGAAAATTTCAAACTGATGACCAAAAATATCGACAATGCCGCAATTTTGGATTGGGTTTCTACTAAAGACAGTATCACAAACCAAACCAATATAAATTTTACACTGACTACCCTCTCAAACTTTACAACCTCGCAATCAGCAACAATTGACTGTTAAAGAACCTCAGTTTTCCAAACTTTAAGAGTTTAATCACCTGCCAGCGATAAAGGTCTATGTGGAGTTCGTTTGTGGTCATTTTTAGATATAAGTACTTAAGGTGACCTTCTTATTATTTAAGTTAGCTCTAAATCAGCTCCCATGAACTTTGCCGATAGTTCTATCTCAGATTGCTAATTACTATTCAACAATAGAAAATTGGAGTCCCCGAGATCATTTTTAAGATATAGTCAAGTAAAGACGAAATATACGGTGATTTAGAGAGCTTTCATGTTGCCATGGTAATCTATTACACCACAATAGTGGGCGCATTTTGTTAAGCAGTAATTGATGCTTCACATAGTACCATAACATCGCTGTTACGTGATACAGTATAGTTATAACCCTTCTTATAAAAGTCTCTCAAAAATGCCGAAACTGGTTCCAGCCACTTTAAAGATAAATTATGGAATGTTTTAGATGGCTCTCCTGTTGCCATGTAACTTATTACGTCACAATATTTAGAGCCGTTTTTTAAAGCAATGGTCGTTTCATAAGGCACCATAAAATAGCTTTTTCCTGACACAGTGGCTTAGCAAAACAATGTAAGAAAGTCGTCTAACAATTACTAAAAAAACATTTTAAGCCGAACCAGATGTAAAATCATGTTTGATATCTTGAGCTGCGTCAACACAAGCTAATAACTTAAGTTGTCAAAATTGTCACCGAGTAGAACATTATATTCACCTGGTTCCTTCGGGTAGCCGTTCTTTCATTTGCGAAGTATTGCGAAGTAAAATAACTTACTGTAGTCTTCTATTTTATTTTCTTTAGAACTAGAAACTTCTTTCAGTTTAAAATGTAAAAATCGTCGACTACTTTTTAATTTATTTTTTATTTATTTTTTAAAAAATTTCTACATCTCCCTCTGTAATGGAAAATTGTATGAATTCAGGGTTAAAGGAAAGGTTTGTAGTTTTATGATTAGTAGATTTCATCTTACGAAGAAAAGAAATATTAACCCCAAACAACGACAAATGAGAAATGCGAGTTAATATTTCTTTATATGTAATACCTGAACGTTTTTTATTGTAAATATAATATATTGTAAATAATCCACAACGGTCTAAGCTGCTTCATTAACTGGGACATGTGATAGTGTCGGAACCAGTTACTCTTCATAATATGGAGAACTGAACACATTTTTTAATCATTGCTTTTCTCAGCAACAATCTCTCACTTGGAGTAAGAACAATTAGCCTGAAATGTCAGTCGTCTCCCGCCCTCATTTCAGGCTAAAGAACAATTTATTTTTATTCATTTATGTACTCAAGCGAGGGTCCTTTTACAAAGCCGTCTTGCAGATGGTAAAGCTTCGGCTGGAAGAAGGGGAAAACACATAAGAAATGCACTTTTCAAGGCCTTTGGAGACAATACACAAAAATGATATCCCTCTATATTTTTCGACCATTTCCTTGTCGTAGGACTTGAAAACTGAAACCAAATAAGACACCTTCCACATTTTTGGAAAACAACCACTGCCGAGTTGCCTGTTGAACAAGGTGCAAATAGGAGAAGAAATCGAATGTGCACACTCCTTCAACAGACGAGATGTTACATTGTCCGGTCCACAGGATTTGCAAATGTTCAACTGTACAGATCTGTACAGAAAGTCTAGTGCCCAATCACTTTCTCGTCTTGCTTAAATTAACTACACCCTTTTTTTGTAAGAACGTGTAATATTGGGTCTGAGGTTTTTGTGATTTGAGCTTGAAAACGTTCTTAACATGTTCTTAAACTTGTGTGGTATACTAAGTTCGACTACAAAAGGGTTGTTCTTTGGTGTATCATGCAACAAGAAAACCACGTTGTAAATATGTCAAAAAATCGTCCCTATGTATGTGATTTGTCCTGTTGGACTCCAGCTTTACATTTCCTTTACCATTGTATGTACTACTCACAAAAACAAAACACAAATGAACAAAATAATCACGTTCTTAACTGACTCTCATCCTGGTTATGTTCTTAGCATGTTCTTAAAGTTTGGAGGGTTAATCTAAGCCTCAACGTTCACACAAAAAAGGTTGTTAAAACCAACAGAACGCAGTAACACGATTCTCTCTCCTAAGTATTATATGCGGGCTTCAGAACGAGCAGACATTACTGCAAACGTCGTGCATCGCTTCTCAGCTGAAAATTCCCAATACAGTTTATAGACAAAGTCACACAACACTGACAAGAACCAAGTTCCTGTTTGTCTGATGCGGCGCTGGTTTACGGGCAAGATTCAGAAGCCACCACACTTGAGCAATCTCTTGAGGCCTTCACGGTAGTTTCTGCTGAAGACGAAACAGATGCAAGGATTGACAACGCAATATGAGACGAATAAAAAATCGAGAATTTCGGTATAGATGAAAAAACCGCAGGGCAATGTGTCGCCGGCAGTTCGTTCAATCAGGTCGATGATTATCCACGGCAACCTGCAAAGAAGCAATCCTAGCACGATAACTATAGCCATCTCTAAGACGTTTTTGTTTTGTTTCTGGCGTTGTTTCTCAGCAACCCTCGATGGTTGACCTGGTCTCTTTTGTAACTTGAGCTTGATAAGGATGATGGAATATATTACGATCAAAAGGATCATGGGGAAATTAAAAAAGGCTACGTGCATGGCAAGATTGAAATCTGTTGATGATAAAGACTCTCCAAAGGTATCTTCCCACATAAAATTACAGAATACTCCTTCTTCGTGTTTTTTGAGGCCGTAGGCAAACAGGAGTGGTGAATTGGCTGCTGTTGCAATGATCCATGTGGCGAGACTAAGCAAGGCACACGTTTTTGAAGTGATCAATGGTGAACGGAGGGGACATAGCACAATTTCTAATCTGCCTACTGCTATCAGAATCAGGCTCTGGACGGACACAACGAGGGAGACGTCAAACAAGAAAGGACTAAGCTTACACAAGGCATTGCCGAGGACGCCACTGATGAGCCAGGAGTATCGATAGAGGCTTGCCACCTCCAGGGGAATGTAGATAAGCGGAGTAAGCAGGTCAGACATGGCCATATTGACTATGAAAATGTCCATTGGTTTCCTTAAAGTTTTCGTTTTGTAAACAACTATCCCTATAAAGGAATTTCCCACCAACGAAACAACGAAGATAAGGCAGTAAGCGACTGTTGCTCCAAACTTGTATGCAGTGGGATTCTTCTGGATAGAACAGCTCACGGAACCGTTTGTTGTTGTATTCATATTCACTGGCCGTTGCCCTGCTTAGTTCCAGGATCAATCCTCTGCACCTTCTCGTGGTCTGTTACAAGCAGGCGTTTCTTCACGTATGCCAAAAGTGATGACTTTTACTTGTCATAAAAATAAATTTATTGACAGTCGAATTAAGGTTTCCAGACCGCGCGCAACCTGCTTCCGAGAAAGTGGTTGCATGATCGCGCGAGCTTATATGTTCGCGCGAGGGACACGCAGCTCTCCCACACGGAGAGTAAACAAACATGGCTTCCCAACTTTGCCATCTCTTTTTTCGTGAACATTTTGTGGACGTATCATCTTTTCGAAATGTGTACGTATCCATAAGAAGGCTGCAAATTCTTTGGACACCAAGAGAAGGTTAAAAAATCATTTCCCACCTTTCTGAACAACCTATCTGAATCTAACAACCATTGATCGAGGGACACAGCCGTCCTTCGAGTCGTGAGCGCTAAGGAAAACAAGACAAAATCGCCGAGGAGGGATTCCCATATTTGTAGACCACGTGAAGACGATACGTCTCCAAACTTTTTCCCTATTTGCGAAGAGCTCGAGGTTGAGCTCTACAATAAATGATAACAATAACAGCAACAACACGTTTATATCTTTCTTTGAAAAATTAAATAACAATTTAGACCGGCTCGCAAGTGGCATACGACATTTATGTAATATAAAAGAAAAGAGAAAAAAAGGGGAAAAGCGCAAATCTATATAAAGTTAAATACAAAAGAAGTAACATGACGAGAGAAATTACAAAATAAGGACGGTATATCTGATATTTCTTTAGTTTCTATAAGTCTTTATTAATTTCAATGTAGTCAACAACAACAAGAACAACAAGGTTTATTTGCACTGTTACTGTAACTAGCTAGCTAAACAACAAATATATGAATTCATAAACCAAACAGTAGCTGGTCTCCCAAAATAACTAAAAAGCTAACTAGTTGGGAGACCACCATTTATTAATTGAAAATATGTATATAGTCAGGAAAAAGGCATTGCTGTATTTAACTGATTATTTACTTTTACACACCCTATTAAGGGAGAAGATCGCAGAACAAATAGAAAAATTTCTTCTTACATAAGTATATAGTAACAACTCAATAAAAAGATAAATAATTATTAAAATTTATTAAGTGTCACTCTCACTACGGGGTCAATGGGTTAAGTAGCTTTTTCTTCTACCTCAACGAACGAGAACCATGTCTTGTTTTCAAAGTAAGTCTACCATTCCTTAAGGTTCCAATTACTGCTCCAGCTGTGGACAAGGTAAGTTTTCCCTAGCCATTTTGATACCGTATTTCCTTTTAAGGTGCAATTCAAAATGGCTTGGGGAAACTTAAAAACAAAATAATACTGCAAGGCTGGTTGTACGGCTGTGAAGATATATATATATCATTTACCAGGAGCAGTAATTGGAACCTTCAGCAACGGTAGACTTACAGTGAAAACAAAACATGGTTCTCGTTCGTTGAGGTATAAGAAAAAGCTACTTAACCCATTGACCCCTCAGTGAGAGTAACACTCTCCCTCATTATACTCTGTCTAACGCCAAACGATTTTACTCGTCAATGGGCCGGGAAGGGGGGGTGGGGGGGGGGGGGCGTCCTAAGGCGTTAGAGGTGTGAATTGGTTAAACTCAGTCAAAAACAATGTCTGCATTAATGGTGCAGAAATTCGCAGGTAGCTGCTTCATGTATGAAAAATATTCTTTGATGTCTTGCACCGCTGGCTGGAGGTGACTGAAGACACCTAGCATGGTCAATAATTTGTAATTTCCTGTGAGTGATTTAAATTTTCTGTGAGTGATATTTTTTTTCCGTTACCTTTATTTAACTTATTTTGCCTATTTACAAAAGATATAAATGTAATAAACTAAACAGCAATTTCTACTAAAGGGTAAACGTAAATTAAAGAAAAGCTGAACTTAAAGAATTGGCAAGAAGTTTGGATAATCCACAATCATTTTTTACAAAAGGTTATTTTAAGTAGAAAAGTAAGAATAGTAGAGATTAAAGTGAAACTGTTTGACTAAGTAAATAAAATATGGCTGAATAATTGTGGACTCAATTACTGTCCCAAATTTATTCCCTGGAGCATTTTCCATTTTTCCTTGAACAAATTTGAATTGTTTAATTTCAGAGAGATATATTTTTCGATTTGATATTTATTGATCAAAATTCTTTTGAAGTGGCTCAAACATGGTTTTATTTCTTTGCAACGGCATGTCCACAAATACGATTTTCCTAATTTAGTAGATCCATCTTCTCCTCTGAGAACCGTAATATAATATCGCAGTGTTCTGGCGTGAGGCTTTCGCAACTTTTAAGTTTACCAAAACGATATAGCAAAGGAACAGTAAAAAAAAAGAGGTATTGTTTCTATAGTCTGTTGACAGAAAGAACAGTTTGGATTTGAAACGTAGCCTATTTTACAAAATAATTCATTTGTATTTAAAATTGAATTTAAAACCTAATACTGAAAGGAGCGTAAATAAGGTTCATTAGCAACTCTCAGTGGCATCACAAATGCCTCCGAAACTTGTTTGTCTTCTAGATTAAATTCTTCCTTCAACTTTCTCCAATTACTTGGTTTTTTATATAAGATAGAAATAATAATCACTACATAGAAGTTTTCCAAATCAAAAATAACTTCAAGTTGGGCATATTACAACGCAGTTCCAACGAAACTAATTGACTTAGACCTGTCCACGTTAGAGAGTTGGAGCACTTCAAACCTGCACCCCTAACGACATTCAAAGATGTAATATTTGACATGTCATAAAGCAGATCAGCGGTAAATTTAATATTATTATCAAAAAAATGTTTGTAAAAGACACTTTTACCCTCAATCTTTTTTTCCTTGTTATTCCATAAATTGTATTTATAAATGTTGTTCGGATCTTCGATTTCTCTAACTTTTGACAACCATTCTAATAGTTCACAATAAAAGGTTATTGGAAGTATATTTGGTTAATGTCATAATTACATTGAATTAAAAATAATCCCCCTTCGTTCCGTAATAAGTAATTTAGGTATACCTTCCAAAAATTGGAATATTCTGGGTCAAGTATTCTTTTTAACCAACTTAGTCTTAAGGATTTAATCATAGTATCATAATCTAACATTTTAAGGCCCCCTTGATCATAAGGTGCGTATGTCGAGAGTCGGGTAACTTTGTCTTTCCCATTCCACAAAAAATGAAAGACCAGGGTGTTAAATTCTTTTATGACATCTGGCGGAGTACATATCACCGAACTAGCATAAATCATTTTTGGAGTAGAAGCGTTTTTATGATGTTTACCTTGCCATGAATCGATAGCCCTCTTGACTTCCATAGATTTATTGTATTTTTAATTTTTTTCAACCTCTGTTCAAAATTTTTTTCTACCAATAGTAGTTCATCATATGTTATAAAGATTCCCAAAAATTTAATGCATCCTTTCCACTTAACTCCTAATGGTTCACTTTCGCAGTTCTGACAGGAGCCAATCCACATTGCTTCTGTTTTCGTCACGTTAAGTTTAAGTCGAGACGCTTTCTCAAACAGTTCAAGTAATATAAATAAGGCTTGAGCAGAATCCGAATCTGATAGAATAGTTGTTGTGTCATCGGAAAACTGCAACAGTTTTGTTTCTAAACCGTTTATAGATATGCGGGTAGTGGGAAATGCGTAGATTTCTCTGGTGGACACAGTAGAACGACTAACTTAACCGGCAATGGCGTCGAAAATCATGTAACGCGAATGGCGTTTTAGTGGATCTTTGAACAAAAAAATCTACCCTTATGAAGTTCAATAATGGCAAGTCAATTGGATACTGAACAAGACAGGCGATGGAATCTTAAAAGCGACGAGTAATGGATTTCAACAACAATCTGTCGCCCGTCGAGCCGAAATCAAAGTGAGCTGTATTTCTAATATTTTACCAAGTGTGCAATTATGAAGAACACTGAAACCAAATAAAAAATTCTCAGCAAAGACAGAACAAATGGAACACCTTAAGTGGATCTGTGATCAACTCTGCACAGTCGTCAGTAAAAAAATAATTGGAAATGTGTCAGTCAAGAATTATTTGAAAGAAAGCTTGTCGTCTATTTTGTGCTTCATTATTCAAGGAAAAGGTTCTTCATGGAAACGGTTTGATCCTGAAATTTAGTTTGTTGTAATATTGCGCATATTTGACACGGTTGAGTTTTTTTCTCTTCACGCACGTTATTCTCGTTAACAAGCAATGGCGTCAAAAGTCATTGCAACACGAATGGCGTTTTAGCTCTCATGGAGCTCAAGAAGGGAACGTCAATTGGATGAACAAGACAGGCGATGATGATCTGGAATCTTAAAAGCGACGCGTAATGCACTTCGACAACAATCTTTCGCCCGTCGAGCCGAAATCAAAGCGTGCTGTATTTCCAATGTTTTATCACGAGTGTATTGTTAACCAAATGGAAAATTATCTGGTAACTTATGGGTTCAACAAAGTCAAATAAAGAAAAATAATTGGAAATGTGACAGTCAAGAATTATCTGAAAGAAAGCTTGTCGACTATTTTGTGCACATTATTCAAAGAGAATCTTCTTCAGGAAAGGGTTTGAACCTCAAGTACATGGTAATTTGACACGATTGAGTGCACGCAATGAAATAGGAAGAGGTTTTTGCCTCTAATAGCAAGTATGTTGTTTGTTTCAATAAAATGTTTCGCTGGAAAAGGATATTTTCTGCCTTTGTGAATTATAATATCATGTTGTGTATTGAATTTTCGAGCTTAAGGTTGAAATGTGATACGGGAGGATATTTTTAGTATTGCTCTGTAAGCAGTAAGGGTTCATGAAAATAAACAGGTCTGTTGGAAGCGTGCTTAAGTTTCAACAAAATGAGCCCCAAAATCAGCAAAAACTTGTGACGCCGATGAATAATAAAGTAGCTGCTATTTCCAAAATAATGGAATTACCTGGTGATAAATAACCTCGTCTTGGAGAGTAAATTTTAGACTTTGCAGAAACAATGGTGGGCGATTGTAATATTTGTTTTGAATTCGCTCATTTATTGTCAAACTTTATAACACTTGACAGAAAAAGAAACTTACGAAAACCCGGTATCTTGCCATCATTTGACACAGATGCTTCACTATTTGGCGAGTAAACATGCCGCGGTAACTTAATCACGGCGCCCGCTGAATTCCGGCGATGTCAATTTCTATTTTGCGATTTATTTGTGCAGCCAAAAGTACAATAACAAACTTGAACGTAGCAAAAATCTCATAAAATGTTTGTCGCTGATCGTAACTTTTATATTCTATATTCACGGTTCAAAATTAATGTTGTTTTCATGTCGTAAATATGTTATTCTCGAGCGACCGTCCTGGAAACTTCCTTCTGCTCTTTCTAAAAATTAAACTGTGTATCAATATCTATTTACTTTTGCATCAATATTTGTTTTTGCATAAAGCAAGCTACTAACAAAATCTGTACCTTGCTGAGTTCGCATTTGTTAGCGTTAACAGTGTTTTCGGTCCAATGCTTCTGTTTTACGAAGAGGTTTATGTTTTAGGTTACCCATCCTGATACTAACCCCGCTGGATAAGGATAACTTTAGTAAACTTTAATATTATAAAGTTGTCACATGCTCAGAGGGCACGCTTAAACTTGGGGTGAAAAGAAGTTGTGAGAGAACTTGAAAATTATCAACATGTCAGCCCAGAAGCCAATGTCTCTCACTTCCCATTTATTTTCTTCAATCTTTCTGGGTTCAGTACTTTGCTAGAAATCATATGTCTTCTCAGGCTATTTACCTGCAACAAGAAAACCACGTTGTAAATATGTCAAAAAATCGTCCCTATGTATTTGATTTGTCCTGTTGGACTCCAGCTTTACATTTCCTTTACCATTGTATATACTACTCACAAAAACAAAAAACAAATGAACAAAATAATCACGTTCTTAACTGACTCTCATCTTGGTTATGTTCTTAGCATGTTCTTAAAGTTTGGAGGGTTAATCTAAGCCTCAACGTTCACACAAAAAAGGTTGTTAAAACCAACAGAACGCAGTAACACGATTCTCTCTCCTAAGTATTATATGCGGGCTTCAGAACGAGCAGACATTACTGCAAACGTCGTGCATCGCTTCTCAGCTGAAAATTCCCAATACAGTTTATAGACAAAGTCACAACACTGACAAGAACCAAGTTCCTGTTTGTCTGATGCGGCGCTGGTTTACGGGCAAGATTCAGAAGCCACCACACTTGAGCAATCTCTTGAGGCCTTCACGGTAGTTTCTGCTGAAGACGAAACAGATGCAAGGATTGACAACGCAATATGAGACGAATAAAAAATCGAGAATTTCGGTATAGATGAAAAAACCGCAGGGCAATGTGTCGCCGGCAGTTCGTTCAATCAGGTCGATGATTATCCACGGCAACCTGCAAAGAAGCAATCCTAGCACAATAGCTATAGCCATCTCTAAGACGTTTTTGTTTTGTTTCTGGCGTTGTTTCTCAGCAACCCTCGATGGTTGACCTGGTCTCTTTTGTAACTTGAGCTTGATAAGGATGATGGAATATATTACGATCAAAAGGATCATGGGGAAATTAAAAAAGGCTACGTGCATGGCAAGATTGAAATCTGTTGATGATAAAGACTCTCCAAAGGTATCTTCCCACATAAAATTACAGAATACTCCTTCTTCGTGTTTTTTGAGGCCGTAGGCAAACAGGAGTGGTGAATTGGCTGCTGTTGCAATGATCCATGTGGCGAGAATAAACAAGGGACACCTTTTCGAACTGATCAATGGCGAACGGAGGGGACATACCACAGCTTCTAATCGGCCTACTGCTATCAGAACCAGGCTCTGGACGGACACAACGAGGGAGACGTCAAACAAGAAAGGACTAAGCTTACACAAGGCATTGCCGAGGACGCCACTGATGAGCCAGGAGTATCGATAGAGGCTTGCCACCTCCAGGGGAATGTAGATAAGCGGAGTAAGCAGGTCAGACATGGCCATATTGACTATGAAAATGTCCATTGGTTTCCTTAAAGTTTTCGTTTTGTAAACAACTATCCCTATAAAGGAATTTCCCACCAACGAAACAACGAAGATAAGGCAGTAAGCGACTGTTGCTCCAAACTTGTATGCAGTGGGATTCTTCTGGATAGAACAGCTCACGGAACCGTTTGTTGTTGTATTCATATTCACTGGCCGTTGCCCTGCTTAGTTCCAGGATCAATCCTCTGCACCTTCTCGTGGTCTGTTACAAGCAGGCGTTTCTTCACGTATGCCAAAAGTGATGACTTTTACTTGTCATAAAAATAAATTTATTGACAGTCGAATTAAGGTTTCCAGACCGCGCGCAACCTGCTTCCGAGAAAGTGGTTGCATGATCGCGCGAGCTTATATGTTCGCGCGAGGGACACGCAGCTCTCCCACACGGAGAGTAAACAAACATGGCTTCCCAACTTTGCCATCTCTTTTTTCGTGAACATTTTGTGGACGTATCATCTTTTCGAAATGTGTACGTATCCATAAGAAGGCTGCAAATTCTTTGGACACCAAGAGAAGGTTAAAAAATCATTTCCCACCTTTCTGAACAACCTATCTGAATCTAACAACCATTGATCGAGGGACACAGCCGTCCTTCGAGTCGTGAGCGCTAAGGAAAACAAGACAAAATCGCCGAGGAGGGATTCCCATATTTGTAGACCACGTGAAGACGATACGTCTCCAAACTTTTTCCCTATTTGCGAAGAGCTCGAGGTTGAGCTCTACAATAAATGATAACAATAACAGCAACAACACGTTTATATCTTTCTTTGAAAAATTAAATAACAATTTAGACCGGCTCGCAAGTGGCATACGACATTTATGTAATATAAAAGAAAAGAGAAAAAAAGGGGAAAAGCGCAAATCTATATAAAGTTAAATACAAAAGAAGTAACATGACGAGAGAAATTACAAAATAAGGACGGTATATCTGATATTTCTTTAGTTTCTATAAGTCTTTATTAATTTCAATGTAGTCAACAACAACAAGAACAACAAGGTTTATTTGCACTGTTACTGTAACTAGCTAGCTAAACAACAAATATATGAATTCATAAACCAAACAGTAGCTGGTCTCCCAAAATAACTAAAAAGCTAACTAGTTGGGAGACCACCATTTATTAATTGAAAATATGTATATAGTCAGGAAAAAGGCATTGCTGTATTTAACTGATTATTTACTTTTACACACCCTATTAAGGGAGAAGATCGCAGAACAAATAGAAAAATTTCTTCTTACATAAGTATATAGTAACAACTCAATAAAAAGATAAATAATTATTAAAATTTATTAAGTGTCACTCTCACTACGGGGTCAATGGGTTAAGTAGCTTTTTCTTCTACCTCAACGAACGAGAACCATGTCTTGTTTTCAAAGTAAGTCTACCATTCCTTAAGGTTCCAATTACTGCTCCAGCTGTGGACAAGGTAAGTTTTCCCTAGCCATTTTGATACCGTATTTCCTTTTAAGGTGCAATTCAAAATGGCTTGGGGAAACTTAAAAACAAAATAATACTGCAAGGCTGGTTGTACGGCTGTGAAGATATATATATATCATTTACCAGGAGCAGTAATTGGAACCTTCAGCAACGGTAGACTTACAGTGAAAACAAAACATGGTTCTCGTTCGTTGAGGTATAAGAAAAAGCTACTTAACCCATTGACCCCTCAGTGAGAGTAACACTCTCCCTCATTATACTCTGTCTAACGCCAAACGATTTTACTCGTCAATGGGCCGGGAAGGGGGGGTGGGGGGGGGGGGGGGGCGTCCTAAGGCGTTAGAGGTGTGAATTGGTTAAACTCAGTCAAAAACAATGTCTGCATTAATGGTGCAGAAATTCGCAGGTAGCTGCTTCATGTATGAAAAATATTCTTTGATGTCTTGCACCGCTGGCTGGAGGTGACTGAAGACACCTAGCATGGTCAATAATTTGTAATTTCCTGTGAGTGATTTAAATTTTCTGTGAGTGATATTTTTTTTCCGTTACCTTTATTTAACTTATTTTGCCTATTTACAAAAGATATAAATGTAATAAACTAAACAGCAATTTCTACTAAAGGGTAAACGTAAATTAAAGAAAAGCTGAACTTAAAGAATTGGCAAGAAGTTTGGATAATCCACAATCATTTTTTACAAAAGGTTATTTTAAGTAGAAAAGTAAGAATAGTAGAAAAATTTCCGGATACGTGTGGACGGGGCCTAAAGTGAAACTGTTTGACTAAGTAAATAAAATATGGCTGAATAATTGTGGACTCAATTACTGTCCCAAATTTATTCCCTGGAGCATTTTCCATTTTTCCTTGAACAAATTTGAATTGTTTAATTTCAGAGAGATATATTTTTCGATTTGATATTTATTGATCAAAATTCTTTTGAAGTGGCTCAAACATGGTTTTATTTCTTTGCAACGGCATGTCCACAAATACGATTTTCCTAATTTAGTAGATCCATCTTCTCCTCTGAGAACCGTAATATAATATCGCAGTGTTCTGGCGTGAGGCTTTCGCAACTTTTAAGTTTACCAAAACGATATAGCAAAGGAACAGTAAAAAAAAAGAGGTATTGTTTCTATAGTCTGTTGACAGAAAGAACAGTTTGGATTTGAAACGTAGCCTATTTTACAAAATAATTCATTTGTATTTAAAATTGAATTTAAAACCTAATACTGAAAGGAGCGTAAATAAGGTTCATTAGCAACTCTCAGTGGCATCACAAATGCCTCCGAAACTTGTTTGTCTTCTAGATTAAATTCTTCCTTCAACTTTCTCCAATTACTTGGTTTTTTATATAAGATAGAAATAATAATCACTACATAGAAGTTTTCCAAATCAAAAATAACTTCAAGTTGGGCATATTACAACGCAGTTCCAGCGGAACTAATTGACTTAGACCTGTCCACGTTAGAGAGTTGGAGCACTTCAAACCTGCACCCCTAACGACATTCAAAGATGTAATATTTGACATGTCATAAAGCAGATCAGCGGTAAATTTAATATTATTATCAAAAAAATGTTTGTAAAAGACACTTTTACCCTCAATCTTTTTTTCCTTGTTATTCCATAAATTGTATTTATAAATGTTGTTCGGATCTTCGATTTCTCTAACTTTTGACAACCATTCTAATAGTTCACAATAAAAGGTTATTGGAAGTATTATTTGGTTAATGTCATAATTACATTGAATTAAAAATAATCCCCCTTCGTTCCGTAATAAGTAATTTAGGTATACCTTCCAAAATTGGAATATTCTGGGTCAAGTATTCTTTTTAACCAACTTAGTCTTAAGGATTTAATCATAGTATCATAATCTAACATTTTAAGGCCCCCTTGATCATAAGGTGCGTATGTCGAGAGTCGGGTAACTTTGTCTTTCCCATTCCACAAAAAATGAAAGACCAGGGTGTTAAATTCTTTTATGACATCTGGCGGAGTACATATCACCGAACTAGCATAAATCATTTTTGGGAGTAGAAGCGTTTTTATGATGTTTACCTTGCCATGAATCGATAGCCCTCTTGACTTCCATAGATTTATTGTATTTTTAATTTTTTTCAACCTCTGTTCAAAATTTTTTTCTACCAATAGTAGTTCATCATATGTTATAAAGATTCCCAAAAATTTAATGCATCCTTTCCACTTAACTCCTAATGGTTCACTTTCGCAGTTCTGACAGGAGCCAATCCACATTGCTTCTGTTTTCGTCACGTTAAGTTTAAGTCGAGACGCTTTCTCAAACAGTTCAAGTAATATAAATAAGGCTTGAGCAGAATCCGAATCTGATAGAATAGTTGTTGTGTCATCGGAAAACTGCAACAGTTTTGTTTCTAAACCGTTTATAGATATGCGGGTAGTGGGAAATGCGTAGATTTCTCTGGTGGACACAGTAGAACGACTAACTTAACCGGCAATGGCGTCGAAAATCATGTAACGCGAATGGCGTTTTAGTGGATCTTTGAACAAAAAAATCTACCCTTATGAAGTTCAATAATGGCAAGTCAATTGGATACTGAACAAGACAGGCGATGGAATCTTAAAAGCGACGAGTAATGGATTTCAACAACAATCTGTCGCCCGTCGAGCCGAAATCAAAGTGAGCTGTATTTCTAATATTTTATCAAGTGTGCGGTTATGTAGAACACTGAAACCAAATGGAAAATTCTCAGCAAAGACAGAACAAATGGAACACCTTAAGTGGATCTGTGATCAACTCTGCACAGTCGTCAGTAAAAAAATAATTGGAAATGTGTCAGTCAAGAATTATTTCAAAGAAAGCTTGTCGTCTATTTTGTGCTTCATTATTCAAGGGAAAGGTTCTTCATGCAAACGGTTTGATCCTGAAATTTAGTTTGTTGTAATATTGCGCATATTTGACACGATTGA
>NC_090895.1:18408848-18421348 GCF_036669925.1 Montipora capricornis | reverse complement strand
CTGGTATTTTCCCTGTTGCTACGATCGCTGGGATCGAGGGAGAATGAAGGTGCCTATTACCAGTTTCAACGCTCTAGAACCATGTACCATCAAACAGCTATGGTGCCACATACGATTGTTGCTTGTGAAAATGCCCCAATAATGTGACGTAATAGGTTGCCATGGCAACAAAAACAATCTTAGGGCCGATCTACACGATACGATTTTTGCCGCATGCGATAAGCTTACGACAGGCCTACAACTCGTTCATGATTGTCGTGTACGTCAGAAAAAAATGTCGTAGCATTTTAACACTTACTTTAAAACGCTGCAACAATCGCAAGTTATGTCGTAAACCTGTCATAAGTTTGTCGTAAGCGCGAAAAATCGTACCCTAAACACCCTATATGTTCTTGCTGGAAACTGATTAACAGGTTACGGTAAAACTTTGTAAAAACAAAACTTTGTTAAGTAGGATTCAGGTATACCTTAACAAGTGGAAAATTTGGGGTTGCCTTTTCCACATATGCCACACACCAAAGTACAGAGTGCTTTTTGATTAACAGGTTACGGTAAAACTTTGTAAAAACAAAACTTTGTTAAGTAGGATTCAGGTATACCTTAACAACTGGAAAATTTGGGGTTGCCTTTTTCACATATGCCACACACCAAAGTACAGAGTGCTTTTTGATTAGTTACCCTGGGGGTCATTCACCAAGTCAATTGCGAGAAGCCGAAAAGAAACATGCAATATGGCATTCAGCACTCGCAAACGTTTCAGCCGTGAAGTTGTAGGTGGTTAATTAGCTATACAGCTTGTATGACATATACGAAAAGAACCCTATTTTGTCCTCCTCTTTAGTAAATCGTTATGAAATATTTAGCCCCAACAAAAGAAAAATCACGTACAATTTCTGTCGTTCGATAGCCACGTTTCCCCCATGCATGGATGCATGCACATTTAAATTAATTTGCCCATAAACCACTTTCAAAAGCATTGACGGAAGGACTCAGTTTCCCACCCTTAACTCTAAGATGCTTTAACTCACGATTAAATAAATTAAATTCTAATTTCGATATTTCAGTTTTTGCGCTTTAATTCTTAAGTTTAAAGCTGTAACCTGATAAATACGCGTGTTAACATTTTGCCATTTGCCAGTTAACTAGCTTAGTTTAAATACAAGAAGCGCTTGATACCTTCCATACCTCTCAACAATTTATCAATCAACGATCAAGTCCTGTAAATCAAAGGATCCTGTGAGCCATCTCGTGAACGCAGCAAAGGGGAGTCTCAATATTGCAGGGTCTCAAGGTTTAAAAAGGAAACATTCAGAATCTAACTGCGATAGATAAGATAACCACTAAAAAAGCAATGAACTTAGTGGGTAAATGGAGTTTTCGGTAACTGTGCACAGGAAGTGTGCACAAATTTCAATTGTTCCTTGTTTCGCCAGCAAAATGTACTGCTGCCTGAAAATACTATCGAACCCGCTTCGGCTGTCGTCACGCAACACTCCTAATCCCCATAAATTTCCCTCACAAAAATGGATGCCCTGCAAAAGACTAAAATTGCCATTCCTGTGGGGAAAGAGGCCATTTTTCGCATGTTTTCAGGACAAATCAGCCAAGAAACAATCGTGTACAAAATATCAAGTAAGACAGCGAAGTGGACAAGTACTCGGGATAAGGGAAAAGAACATATACACACAGTCAAATCCTAAAGAAGCCCAAGTCTTCCCTCTTGTGACGTACAAATTAGAAAGAACCAAGTCACCATGATGATGATAAATTCTGGAGCCACAGTTAACATGATCTACGAATCCACATTCAATCTCTTAAACCGCGACAAGCCTTTAGCATTAGCAAGTGCCAAACGCAAGATATACCCATATG
The DNA here is from genome assembly GCF_036669925.1 of Montipora capricornis. Lineage (NCBI taxonomy): Eukaryota > Metazoa > Cnidaria > Anthozoa > Scleractinia > Acroporidae > Montipora > Montipora capricornis. The sequence continues at coordinate 18,419,476 of NC_090895.1, read as the reverse complement.
GATCAAAGGTTCCACCACATATCAAAGGCCTAATGAAAACAAGAATTCGGTTTCAGACCAAAACAACAACGGCCACCGTATTTGCGGTCCAAGGAAATGCAGAAAACCTGTTAGGTCATGACACAGCCAACGAACTGGGTATTATCCAAATAAAGAACAACCACATCACGAACAAGGAACAACATAATTTGGAATCAATGCTTAAAGACCATGCGTTGACATGCGAGAGGCAAAAGACAAAAACACACCACGCCTACCCTTGATGAACTCGCAGCCGATCTTAACTGGCGGAGTAAACTCGACCTGTAGTTAGGATGTCACCAGTTCGAGTTAGATCCTGAAAGCCGACACATAACAACCTTCACAACGCACGAAGTGCTTAGAAGATTCAAATGACTTATTTTTGGAGTGCCTACCGCGTCAAAAATTTACACAATGCTATTGAAGAAGTTCTCTCCGGATAATCAAGCTGCAGGAAGCTGTCAGACGACATTATTGTGTATGGGAGAAATCCGGAGGAACACGACAAGAACCGGTATGCTGTGTTTTCTAGACTTCAGGAAATGGATGCACGTCTTTCCTTTTGTGGTCACATATTCAATGCAGAAGATTATGTCAATTACGTGTGCAGAAACGCCATCCCGAAAGCAATGACTTTCAAAGTGAAAGTACAGATTAAGGTAGACATGATCTTACAAGCCCTGGCTCAAGCCATAGAGGAGGAGGACTGGTCAGACTACAGAGTTCAAGCGTACAGAAACGTTAAAGAAGAACTATCGATCTAAAACGGAATCATTCTCAGAGGAAACAGAATCGTATTTCCAAGATCACTTCATGCAAGAGCAGTTGTTTTAGCAGACATCGAATATAAAGGCATAGTTAAAAAAAAAAAAGGAACTGATTCGAGAAAAAGTATGGTTCTCTGGGATTGACAAGCTGGTAGAGACCAAAGTATGTAGTTGCCTGGCGTGCCAAGCCACGACACATGCGAAGAGAGCTTTTGAACCAACGAAGCCAACAAGACTCCCAAAGGCACCCTGGAAAGAGGTAGCCGTGGATTTTTGCGGACCATTACCTTCTGGAGAATATCTAATGGTAGTGATTGATGAGTAAAGTAGGTTCCCGGAAGCAGAAATACCAACTTCAGGTAGAGTGGTGATCCCGAAGCTCGATGCAATCTTTTCCAGAGAAGGATGCCCAGATGTTGTCAAAAGCGGTAATTGGCCCCCCTTTAACGGCTCAGAATTTAAAGCTTTTGCAGAACATTGTGGTTTTTACCACAGGAAAATAACTTCCTGTTGGCCGAGAGCTAATGGAAAAGCGGAATGCTTCATGAAGACGCTCGAAAAGTGCATCAGATGTGCGCATGATGAGAAAAAAAATTAGAAACAAGAGATGAACAAATTGGTGAGGTCACTACAGAGCCACTCCGCATACACCAACTGACATGTCGCCCAGTGAAGCTCTAAACCAGCAAAATCTTAAGACTAAACTGCCCCAAATCACATCAATAGTCATGCCTACAAGTAAACAAGGATGCAAAATCCAAAGCTAAAAGGGCACAATATGCAGACCAGAGGACAAATCGGAAAGTGCCATAATGCCAGGAGATGCAGTGTTAGCACATCCACCTAAGCACACCATACAACACAACACCGTTCATTGTGCAGAAAAAGAAAGGAAGCATGGTAACAGCGTCCAACAGTGAACAGTTAGTGACTAGAAACTCGTCACAGTTTAAATTAATACCACGTCATTATCTCAAGACCAACCCAGTGATGAAGACGAAAAAACAACGGACATACCGGAAACCACTGAATTGCCGGAAGCCGCAGGACAACAAGATTGTGCCGCCAAGGGTCTAGCCTGCAGCACCGGCACAAAGGCGTTGCAGTAAACGTCAAGTGAGAACACCTGTTAGATTCTCAGATTATGTAACTGACTGAACTTTAAGAGATCGCTGCTGAGAGAGATGCGATGAACAATATTTTTGAACATGGTTGACATTTATCATTAACTAAGAATAGAGTTGAGTTATTGAAAGTGATTATTCGTTTGATTCTATTTTCTTTTCAAGGAGAAAGGGATGAAACGTCGTTGTGTCATGTAATCTTGAGTATGCATAAATAACGCATATGTAGCGCAATAAATGGACCGATGGTGTAAGAATACAACACATGACATGACATGACACCTATTTTGTTCTACACATTTTTCTTCGCTTTACGCGAAATAAATACTGTAATCTGAACGTTTAGGGTTTACCTACCCAATGATCTGAATAAATCAGTTAAAACGCACGCACAGCCTTGAATAGGCAACTTTCACGATGACGTCATTTAACTACAACTACCAGAATTCAGTTAGTTTTTTCTTTTCTTACTTAAATGTTGTATTCACCGCGGGGTAAAATAACAATAGCTCTAATTAGCATGAGACAAGCAAAACCTGAAGAATTCGGGTACTTGTAGTCAAATGGCGTCATCATGCAAACGTCCTATTGATACCACCGCAGTTCCCTATTCTTGGTTTTCACATGACGTAACGGCCGCCATAACGGTGTCCCCAAACAATGAAACGGCGGCCATTCTGGTGTCCCAATCCAATCGTCCGGGAATTGAACTCTTATTATACAACTTTTTCTTTTGTTTTCGTTGAATAGCATGGCTGTTGATCACGTGAGTGAAACCCAAGAATTATTAAACAAGGTGGTGGTGCAGTGGTGAGAGCAATCGCCTCCAACCAATGTGGCCCGAGTTCGATTCCCAGACTCCACGTCATATGTGGGTTGAGTTTGTTTGTTCTCTCTTCTGCTCCGAGAGGTTTTTCTCAAGGCACTGCTGTTTTCCCCTCTCCACAAAAAACAATATTTGATTTCAATTGAATTGATTTGAGTTAATTTCGTTGGTGTCCCCAATTAGTGCTTTTGTGCTAAATCCATTGACACTTCAATAAGGTTGCCATTAGTATTATTATTATTATTATTATTATTAATATTATTATTATTATTATTAGTAGTAGTAGTAGTTGTAGTAGTAGCAGTAGTATTACTATAAGTATTATTATTATTATTATCATCATCATCATCATTATGTTTGTTGTAGTGTGGGTGCATCCTAGTATCTGTAATCAATTCCTCCTATGGTCCTTGCTTCTCTGACGAACGATACTCTTGGAGCTTCACATTTATCAAGTTCGAAGATTAAAAGCTGAAAAATAAAATTGCATTTGAATTAGAGGCGTTTCTTTCTTTCTGAACGGCTGTATGATTGCACTACAACAAGTGACTGATCTTGGACGAGTTGGAACCTCCCTTCCCCCCTCCCTTGCAAGAAGGTTGGGTACACCGGATTTGTGGTGAAGTTGTGGCATGAAGTCGCAATGGAAATGCGTAATCTTGACAGCATGGTATTGTTGTTGTTAGTGCTTTTGTTGCCGAAATGTACAGATCTAAGATTCTCAAAGTATAATCTTGTTTTGAACCAATCAAAAAAGCATAGTTCTTGTTGTTCTTCGTCGCTAGCTATTCTACTAGGTGTTTCCGAAACACTTAGCATTCGCAGCCCATTGAACACATTGAACGGTTTATCGTGTACTATCGAGTTTTATTATCACCCAACTAGTGGACTAATGCAAATGCTGCATTTTGATTGGCTACACTACTAGAGGACTATTAGTAATAGTCCTCGAGTAGCGAAAAGCGTGACGCTTTCTTTCGTTTTATTCCTAAATAAATATATTTTCAACTTGCATTTGCTAACTTTATTAATGCCTTTTCTGTCCGACTAGTTGGGTGATAGCCTCATGGGCTATTGACCCGTAGCCCTTGCTTAAGGAGAACGAAAGAAGAGTGGACTCTGGCTTCTTAAGTGCTCAGAAAACCTCACCACAGCAACTATAACTCCATAGCACATGCTGAACTGTTTACTACTTGTTTTATAACATAACCAAAACATCTTGTGACATTTTGTGACATCCTTTGAGTTCTTTGAATGCCTCTCACTCACTATCACTTAGGCTTGCAAATGACTGTGCAAGTGGGTCGATAAAAATACCCGCTAAAGGGTTAAAACATGACATTTCTAGGTCTTTTTTCATAAAGCTGCGAAGAAATTTCAGCATTTTTGGTGGTACCCTGGTAGGTCATTATTGCCGTTTTCTCAGCACACGCATGAGTGTTTTCGTCATAACCATTCACTCATGAGCAAATAGTAAACGGTTAATTCACCAATCATAGCATGCGCTTTACTTTTGTTATGTTATAATCTACCAATGGTTACTTTCTCTGGAAACCTGTGCCTGTGCACACATAGAAAAGCTTACCTCATTAGTTCCTTCACGTAACCAAGGTGACGGAAGATACATTGTCTCCTGAGGCCCTATTTTCCAGTACCTTCCCAAGTTATGTCCATTGATAAAGACCACGCCTTTGGTCCAGTCTTTCATGTGAAGAAACGTGTCTTGAGGCTTACCATTTATATCAAAGGTTCCTTTATAAAGCGCGGGAACAGAGGGCAAACTTTCTTTGGCTGTTTTTTTCCATTCTGCTTGCTTTCTTAGCCTGAAATTAATTAAATGCATGCAAGATTCCTATCTCCTCCTTGGAAAACGAAGTGCCCAAATGATTAGGCGTGAGATTTCTATGCATGAAGATTCTCGGAACCGTTTTGAATCTAGCTCTGACCTTTCAATGGATTTCTATTTGGTTTTCTTGAACTCAAACCCCCTCCCTTCATGCTAAATATCAATCCAAGTGATCACCACCTGATCCCCACGTGATCCACGCGTGATCCCCGCGTGACCCCAACGTGATCTCCGCCTTCCTGTATTGAGTTTCCTCAACACAGCTGTGGCTAATTTCATCAGTACTTTCACAGCCATGGGTACAAATCTCGTTTCATGTCGTTCAAGGCTGAATATTTTTCAGGATTCTTCTAAGCTGCTCAACTTCCTCCTTTACTTGCTATTACCGTTCACCAAGTGATCTTTCTTGCCAATCGCATATGAAAGACAGTGAATCGACAGCGCGAGGAGACAGCGCAGCTCAGTGGTTAGGGCGCTTGCCTTGAGATCCGGAGATCCTGGGTTCAAGACACTCGTTGAATTTGTTCCTTGTAGTCCCTGGTTCAATTTCCTGGCTGCACTTGTAAATAGCAAACTGGTTTGCCTCCGGCCAGTTGGGATTATTAAAGTTGTTCTGCTCAATGCTCGGAGATATTACCTACTAGCTACTCTAAAAATCCAAGGGTAAATAATGACACTTACTTTACTTGACTTACGACTTTACAACAACACGAAATGTCTATAAACGTACGTATCAAAAAAGTTTGGTTTGAATTCCATTGGGTATATATTCCACTTCGTATGTTTTTTCCCATCGATTTCAACACCCCCAAGAATTCCTGAGAAATATAAAAGAAAAAAGGTTTACTAAATTCTTCGACTACAATCCCCAAAATACCACTCAGTGCTGCTCGGGTAGAGCTCGCGAAGGGCTCTTGTAGAGGGTTTGTAAATTAAATCCTGAACATCTAACATCAGCTCCACCAAGAGTAGAGCCTAAAATCATAAGGGAGGGACTCTGTTAGGGCTGGTTGGGTGCAAACTGAAGGGTATTAAATAAAAGTCTATGAGCATAAGAGTTCCCCAGATGTCAATCGAAAAAGGAGAAGCCAAATAAGAGTTGGCTTTTGGGGGCTTAAACAAAGGTAAATAACTACTTTTCACAAAAATAGTGTTCCATGGATACACGTAAGCGATCACGATCTCTGGAATGGACTGCTGCCTTAAAGGGAGCTTCCACTCTTGCTACAGAATAAATTTAAACTGAAGGAAATATTTCCAAACATATTTGTTCGAAATAGCCAAAGTTCGATATATCAAAATTCAGTCCTAAGCGAAAGACATCTTCTCGAGGCTCTGGGGAATAAACACATAAATCCTCATTCTTATTCCCCAGAGCCTCGAAATCACGTTCATTGTTTTAAGTTGAATTTAATATATCGAAATTGCTAAAGCTGCGTCCATAACTGCGAGGATCATAGCTTTTCACTTGATTTCATATCCAAAGTTTAATATATGATTCATTTCTTATATCACTTCATCCTTGATTCATTCGTCACGGGGACATATGAAGCCACAAATGACCAGCTGCCAACATCAGTGGCTTCATATCTCACTTGGTTAGAGCGTCGCACCGGTATCGCGAGGTCACGGTTTCAAAGTCCGCTGAAGTCCTGAAATTTTCAGCCTTCTCTACGCAATTACTAAAATTCCATTCATAACTGTGAGGATCACAGGTTTACTTGCAATTCAATTCTGTAACCGATGTGATGGACCTCTGCAGCCATTGAAATGGCTTTACAATAGTAAAATGGTTTTTACATGTACTAAAAAATGTCATCCACCTTTTGCCCAAGCTTGGCCAAAGAGGTAAGGCGGACAAGGGTAGGATAGAGCTTCTCTCGCCTGCCAAACCCCTTTTTGGCTGGTTTCGGCAAGGTCGGATAACACTTCAGACTGATTGGGTTCCAGTAGTACAGATAGTGATGGGTTTATAAGAATCGTGCCCTACATCACGGTTGATCAAAGAAGATTATGACAGTGCTTTTTTCTGACTCAGTGGAAACTCCCACTGTACGGGTCAGAAAGTTGAACTCTCTACAGTGGCGCAAACAGAGAAAATTTTGCATGAGGTTCATCCCCATTTTCCATCAGTCATGGCAGTGGCCGAACACATGAAAAATGATGAGATTCGTGGTGAGTTGCAATGAAGATTTAGACTTGCTGGGCGATGGATAGGGCACACAAGGAGGAAAGCCTCACGATTTGTTCTATGACAGCCTCGTGTCAACGCCTAATAGAAAGGAGAGAGTAAAGAAACATCCCGAATGCAAGGGGAGTATTGTTTTTTGTAGCTAGAGTGTGGCTGAGAGGTTGACCGAAATTAAGGTTACGGAACAGGTTCGCAGGTGCATTGCGGGCACGTAATTTTACAAAAGTGCCTAAAGCTATACATCATTTTACAGCTTACAGAACCAAGAATGACATGGAAATGTTTTTAACTTGTGAAATTGAATATAATATGTACTGCGATCAGTAAATGCAAAATGAAACGATTGTAAATGCGGCAAACTGGCGTCGAATTTTGGCCTTAAGAAGTAAACAATGACTGCATAACACTTAGCAGATGTTTGCTTCATTTTGCATTTACTGATCGCAGTACATTTTATATTCAATTTCACCAGTTAAAAACATTTCCACGTCATTCTTGGTTCTGTAAGCTTCAAAATGATGTATAGGTTTAGGCACGTTTGTAAAATTACGCGCCTGTGAGGATGATTTTCCGCAACACACCCGCGAACCGGTTCCGTAACCTTAATGCGGTTGGTGAGCTGGTGATCATTGGCTCATTTGATTTTCAGATATGATTAACCAAAAAATAATTCATTTGAGTCAGTTTTGTTTTAAACGACTGAATTGCAAACACCTCGCACAAAGGTTTAAATCAATCGAGAACACAAGCTGAACTGAACAAAGGGGAAGGACAGGAAAAAAAAGCCACATGCAGTCACTCAAAGCTCTAATAACTTTAAGAGCTTTCTTTCAGGGCTATCCGCCCTATTCCGATAAAAGGAATGACTTTAAGGAATAAGGAACAAGATTTAAACAGAATAACTGTAACAAATTTCCCCTTCTAACACATCAAGGAACCAGTGCTAGGAAGAGCCTAGATATGTCTTTGCAACCAATCGTTGGAACGTGTCTGACTTACACTTGATAAAAGAAGCCCCCCAAAAAATACAAAATCCTACTTATTTCCTGCAGAAAACAGAATTAGTGCCAAAAGAATCCAATATTCTGAGCAGTCATATTCCGGAATTTTCCCTGAAAAGAATGAAAGAGTTCACCTTTACGCTGTTTGTTGATGTCCAACCCAAAATTAACTCGTCCCATGTTTTCTACCAGAATATCAAGTTGAACTGTTTCTTTGGACTGTGAAAAAAGAAACAAAAACATGCTTTGTTTTTAAGTTCTTTAAAATCACTTCTGTCCAAAAAAGGTAAGAAATGTCACAAAAGTAGTTCTACTAATAGAGAGAACAAACAGTTATAAAAACCGCAAGTTTTAAAAATAAAGAACGCTCATTTAAAGCTGTTGTTGTAAATACATAATTCACCTTTTCACTTAATCGACACTTCAGCCTTTATGAAATATGGGCGGTATCTCATCGCATGAAGTGAAGAGATGTGTTTTTCCTTCGTTGACTCGGGGATAATCAGCTAAAATATGAGTGCTTCTTTGCCACGTGACAGTGGCCCGCTATACTGCTACGAATCAAATCGTCGAAATGAGCAATTTCGCTATTGTAATGAAGGAGCTGTTAGATGTTAAAAAGTGGAGAGATGTAGTTTTTCGATGATCACTAGGGGATACTCGGGAAAATCCGCGTGCTTCTTTGAAGGAGTCGAACTTACGACCTCATAATTACTTATGCAGAAAATCAAAAATTTTCGACAGGAAAACGTTTCAGTAAAGGTATTAGCATATATCTTCTACAAGAAAACTATTTTTGAGAACTTATGGTCTCGTTTCCTAACCGTGGAGACAACTTTCGGGTCCAAACATATGTTTACAAAAATGCGATCCACTTATTTCGAAAAGCTGATCCTTTAAAATGTCATCAAGGGAGGAAACAATAATTGAATGCTGGATCAAATTTCATGCATTGAAACGCCTTCGTTTCGAAACACCAAATGAAGGACAACACTTGAAAGGTTTGTGGTCTCTGTTTTATAGTTTATAGTTTACTAGCTGTGTAGGTAGGATCAGCACAACAGCAAGTGACAATAGATGTGACCCTGTAGATCTAACCAGAACACAGTGAGCTCCGTTCCCTACTTTTTGTAAATAACGTGTGGCTCTTTCTACGTTCCATAAGGCTTATAACCAGAACACAGTGAGCTCCGTTCCCTACTTTTTGTAAATAACGTGTGGCTCTTTCTACGTTCCACAAGGCTTATAAGGAAGGGTTGTGAGACTAGGTTTGTAGTCCTTACAGAGAATCTCGGAAAAGAAAAAGAAAAAACCTATCGATAGTGCTGTCAGCACAGTTAACTTAGGACCCTAAGTTTTGGGCCGGCGGGGATTTGGACTAGCAGTTTCACACTCGGCAGTTTGACACTCCGGTAAACGAATGAGTGTGGCAAGAGACGCACCTTTTTCTGTCCGTTAAATACTATCTTCACTTCCCAAAGTTTTTTGTTATCGATGAAGTGCTCGTCTTTGTTCATGGCGTCGATTGTTTGAATAAGAACAAAGTCAAGAAAAACCTAAAAAGTCATAAAAATATCAAATAAATAAAATAATAAACATGTAAATATTCATAAAGGCAACACAGTAACAACAGGTCATAATTTGTCCCTTCACAGAACTCAAAATCTGCATGGTATCATTTTGCACGAACGCTACATGTTAGGTTGGCAATGTCACTTTTTGAATCAAAAATATTATTAAAGAAAACACATATGTACAGGTCACTTTTATCAAAGCTTTAAAGTGCCTATCACCTCAACACACTTTTCCACTTTACTCATTCTCTGAAATCCTCCCAAATACATTGTGTTTTCAGATTCTTTTAATTGAAATTCCACTTACGTATATTGGCTTTGAAAAACGAGAAAAGTGGTCATACTTTGAACAATAACCGAGCAATGAAGGGGAATGGGTTCGATACTAGGCTGACGTCATAGATTGCTTCGCATTGAGATAGTTCTTTGAAAACAGCGACGCAAATTAATTTGTGACGTCAAGCAGGTATGGAACCCATTCCCCTTCATTGCCTGGTTATGAATGAAAGTGTGAACACTTTTCCTGTCTTTTTGCCAATAAAAAAGTGAAAGTTCAATCATAAGGTTGTAAAAACAGCACGATGTACATGTATTTGGGACCATTTCGGAGAATAAATAAGTGGAAAAGTGTGTTGAAAAGTGTGTGGAAAAGTGAAAACTGAGAGTATTCAGACCAACAGTTCGTATAATAATGGTAAAGCTTTCTCAATATGAAATTACGCGACAACAAATATTCACATTTTCCAAGCTAGTATGCCCTGGGTTTTTACGAATGAATGCATCCTTCATTAAGGTATGGGGCTCTGTTAAAATCTCTAATCTTGGGTATGCCACCATTTTAATCTGGGCAAAATGCAGAATGATTGTCATCTGAGTCTTGTTTGATAGTCCAGTTCCCATCAGGCAAAGAGGATGAGGGCCCAAACTGCCAATAATTATTATAATGTATTCGGAATTCATTTTGTTCACTCTCGTCACTGACGCTTTTCATTTGAATGAACTGACCAACCAGACCAGGTATTTGGATGGACTAACTCCACAATTCCTTCAAATTAACACACTTCGAGGATGATATATACTCCTCCAGAAGAATGCGAGAGATTATCATGCAAGTATTCCTTCAAATTGTTACATTTTCTTTGCAAACTGGTCAGTTCTGCCAGAAGGAAAGAGCCCTTAAGAAAAATGTTCCTAACAAGCTCATTATTCGTTAGCAGTCACCATCTCCTTTCATATATTCGCGAGAATTCCTCGTTTTAGAAGTTTTTGTCCCAGAAG
>NC_090895.1:18391348-18401348 GCF_036669925.1 Montipora capricornis | reverse complement strand
CAGAAAGGAGTCTATTTTACATGTGTTTATTATAATGTAGCATTCAAGTTTGAATGATATGGAAATACCCGGAACAAAATGTTTGAATTTGGTACAACATTGAATTAGCCAATTTGGTCTATAGTTTACTTTCCCACAAAACTTGGTTTAAAAATAAACACTTTTCTGACACTGATAGGGACTAGGCCAATTTGGGTAAATCCTACTGTTACGTGATGGACTCTTGATAAATACATACACAATTGACTAATCCCCCCCCACCCCCACCTTAGGGGATTTTCAGGGCCAATGAAACACAATCAAATAAACGACAGAATAGAACAACAACAACTGTTCAGAACCCCAACTGGCCAGAGGCAAAACAGTTGGCTATTTACAAGTGCAGCTGAGAAGTTGAACCAAGGCCTGCCAGGATCAAATTCAACGAGTGGCCAGAACGGTTCTTTAACCAAGGATCTCTGGATCTCAAGGAAAGCTCCCTAATAACTAAGCCGCACTGCCTTCCTTATTGTAGCCACCCTAAATCGCAAAGAAAAATTAAACACCATCCTCGTCCATACCTGCATTATTAACTTACCATATGAGGTAACTGTTGGCTGGTATATCTGTCTATTACCGTTTGCACCATTCATGAAACCAAAGTTCGTTCCACCTGTCAAAATTAACTTCACTATATCACTAACAATAATAATACACATGGAAAAGGATTTATCCATTCTAATTGGCTAAAAAATGCAGTTTCCAGGAAACGCAGTGCAGAAAAGAGGTAATTCAATGCACAAAGAGGTACAAAACCAAGCTTTCGGATTGGTCAATAATCAAAATGAAAGTCTCAGATGGCCAACCAAATGCGAGCCCCGTATGGCACAATTTTTTGAGCGATACGCATGCATTTCTTCTGATTAATTACAATAACCTCATCGCGAAATTTTTTCATGTACTGTACATTGCTCATAAGTAATCACATAATGTTTTCGCAAATACAGAGTACAATTCGAAATAAATAAGCACTCCTAACTTTATTCAGAGCCAAAAGTTTGTCTTTGAAAAAAAATTACTGGCGCTCATTTGCTCCAAATTATACTCGAAATGATGTAATTGCTTATAGTAATAATACACTCGTCAGCTTAACTGTAATATCTTTACCTCAACAAATGTAGTGCAAGAGGTTTTATCCCATCACTCTCATAGCTATGCAAGTTCAGTCGAACCTCCGGTAAGCGGACCAAGGGTAAGTGTCAGGCCACAACGACCATAAACGAATTTTAAGATTTCATACAAATCCTTCTAATCAAAATCATGGAAATTTCCGTGAAAGTAGAAGCAACATCAGAAGATTTATAATTCGAGTTTACGGACGTTGTACCTTCCTTAACGGCCTTAGTTTCTGTTGAATGAATGATATCAACAATTTAAAGTAGTGACAAAAGTTGGAAATCCATCTCTTCTTAGCGGCGCTACAACAGTTCAATTAAAGTCGGCCAAAATCATACATTAACTGTCATTTTAGACGTGTTTGCCCCAAAGCCAAGATGGCATCAAAAATGTTGGAAAGGTCTATTAGGGGAGGGTTTTTACAGATTTCTCTTAGTACAGGCTGGTTTTGTGTAAGATGCCATTTATATATTAGAATATGTTTGGGCGACGACGTTCCCGAAGCGTGCGTCTAACTCAGCAATGGTTCTTAAATACGGGAAAGCGGATAAACAGAGGACCAGGATATGGTATACATTTTCCTTGCGACTTTATGTTTTTCGTGCGACTGGTTTGAAGAAAAGTTTAAAAAGGAAACCTTTGATGTGCTGTAATGAAAAAAAAAGCTAATTCGGGAGGTGTCCGCTTAGAGGAGGTGTTTGTTAGCGGAGGTTCGACTGTAAAGCCAAAGCAAACGTAAAATTGTTTTCTGAAGTAAAATTAATTTAAAACTGTTCAGCCCAGATAATTTTATTTTGGGATAATTGTAGGGTTACATTGTTCTCATCTTCATGGACGGCCGGGTTGTCTGCTTTACCATGAAACATGAAGAGGTTGATAGAAGCGCCTGCCTCCAGTATATTTGAGACTCTGTCCACCACTTTCTCTATTTCCATTTCGTGATGTGGTTCACCCCAGTGATCAAACCACCCCGGCCAAAATTCAGCGACCATCATTGGTTTATCAGGCTGTGAAGACAAATAACAGAATTAACTTGAATTGCTTAAAGAACCAGAAGCCTACAGAATTGTTCACTTTTTTTGGAGTATGTTTAATGACTGAATTTCAGTGTCTGGCAGCAAGTGAAACTATTAACCAACCACCATGTTTTAGACCCACATTACAAAAACCCCATACACTAAAATCTAAAATAAAACATTTCTATGGTAAGATATTTAACACTTAATGGCGTTCCAATTTTGCAAATTCATGTCCAGGAACTTTTTACACAATCATCTTTTTATTAATAATGTAAGGGGACCAAGATGTTGTCAACCCATTTACACCTAAGAGATCCCCAACTTATGAGTAAAAAAATCTTCATTAGGCTGCGTTTTGACTTCCATCAATCAAACGTCCAACACCAGGCGGAGAGTTGACCCATGCCGTTACGCATGCCGAAATCAATTGATGCGTGACATAACCTACGGTCAATGACCTACTCTTTTGGACTAGTGTGTGGGATCTTTAACGCCCCACAGAGTTTATAAACATTGAAGGGTTGTGAGATGGGGCCTACGGTTTATAGTCCTTATCCCAGAATACTTGAAAGTCTTAACCCGCATGACAGCCCGATGCTCACTCATTGACAACCAACTGAGCCACCGGTGCGCAATTAGCATCTTTGGTTCCCATGTTACATTCGAACTTGAGGCTGTTTTGGTTGGAAAGCGATGGAATCTGTATGAACCCTTTTACTGAAAAACCTCTAAAAAGCTATGATGATGGTATTTGAGCTGTGAACTAAACAAAAACTCCAATCAGTTCACTTTCCTGAGCGGCGGAGTCAATCGCCTCGGATATTTTCGAAAATTTGATTGATGGAACTCAAAAGCAATGTGGCGTTTAGCACTTTAAGGCGAACTTCTGCAGAATTATAAAAATCGCAGAAAAGGAGGCATTTTTTCCCTATTTTTCTGTTAGATGCTTTCAAAGTTTCAACATTCTTGTCATCTTTGGACAATTCATACAACAGGCCCTTAATCTGTGGCTAGACTGCAAATTGCCAACCAAATACTAAAATCTTGGACAAAACTCGTAGGGAAAATGTGGCACACTACTATAAAAGTAACATCCATTCCCTAATCTGTAAGTGTGATAAAAGACTTAATTCTCACTAATTTCCTCCCTCCAACTACTCCACCTAACCACATCAGCTAACTCAGTATTGTATCCAATTCAAACCCTTTAAGGATAAGACATTTTGCTCTGGGTAAATTATAATTACTGGGTTGTCATATGGCAATCCAGTGGGAAAACGAATTAAATTTAGTCCTTTTTACTGGGCTGACAGTATGGCAATCCCAGTCGGAAAATGGGTGGCATTTCTTTGCTTTTTTTTTTTTCGTGTCGGTAAAAGTCTTTCCCGTAACTCCCCTGCTAAGTGGTGTCTTTGTGCATAGAGTCTTCTGTGCGTATTTTGTTAGGTTTGAGGGGGAAGTGGAAATGCGTGGATTTCTCTGGTAGACACAGGAGAACATTTTATTAACCTGCAATGCCTTCCAAAATCATTGTAACGCGAATGGCGTTTTAGTGCATCTTTCAACAAAATATAAACTTATGAAGCTCAAGAATGGAACGTCAATTGGATAAACAAGACAGGCGGCGAAAAATAAATATCTGGAATCTTAAAAGCGACGAGTAATGGACTTCGACAACAAGCTTTCGCCCGTGAAGCCGTAATCAAAGTGAGCTGTATTTCTAATATTTGACCATTGTACAACACTGAAACCAAATGGAAAATTCTCTGGTAACTTATGGGTATAACAAAGGCAGAGAAGGAATCGAACACCTTCAGTGGATCTGTGATCTCTGTTGTCTGGCTATTTGTGTTTATCTGTACTCAACTCTGCACAGTCTTCAGGTAAAAAAAGAATTGGAAATGTGACAGCCAAGCATTATTTGAAAGAAAGCTTGTCGTCTATGTTGTGCTTCATTATTCAAGGAAAAGGTTTTTCAGGAAACGATTTGATCCTGAAATTTATTTTGTTGCGTGCGGTAATTTGACACGATTGGGTTTTCTTGTCTTCACGAACGCTGAATGAAATGTTTTCAACACGGGATGACTGACCATGATTTCATCCCGGTCCCCAGCACCGGGATGAAATTCGCACGTCTCACGTTTAACACTTTCCCGTTGCCATGAGTTCAGCGCTACAAAGACTACTAAACAAACATAAGAAAACAGCCCAGTCTTTGTATTGTATAACACTTACAAGCAAGAAATTTTCGTTCCGTAAAATTCTCAAAATTTAACCCCAACCATGAATCATCCCAGGATGAAGGGACATTCGCGGTCTTGACCGTCCCTCCCTGAGTATTCAGTGACCTCCAACAAAATGTAATACCGGCCCTCTACCCCGAGTTGGGTTTGAATTCGATTCAGAGTTACATATAAAAAATACGATATTTTTCTCTTCATCTGTCTTTTGGCTTGTCTTTTACTGTAACTACCGGTTTTTTCGGTACTTTTTGGTGCAGACGTACATGTAAAGCCAAAAATTTTAACGTTTGGATAATGCAACTGCAAGACATGAATGACATGCAGGAAAACGTCCGTCAGAGCAATTTGCATTTAGTTTATTTTTTGCAGATCATCTAATGAAGACACGAGTGAATTTTACTCAAGAGCGTACTTTGTTATCTTTAAAAACTGAATTTGTTACTAAAGCTTAAAAAACTAAAATACCTCAAAATTTCGACAGGACATTACAAAATAATCAAACGTGTGAACGTGTGAGCTAAAGGGCCTCTGCTGGCACGAAGTCTGGGTGACCACTCAAATGGTATTAATGACCCCCCGCCCCACTTGAAAAAATAACTGGAACGCTGCAGTTCAATTCCACCCAATTCAGTGCCTTCTGTTTTGGTGTAACACGTACCACAAGCAACCCAGTGTACGCTCATGGAGCGTCTAGTTTTTTAAATGTCATGCAAATACAATACACAGAGAATCTTAACCCCGACAGATTTGAATTGGGTCAATCGACTGTGTTTGTTAGTGAAGTTTTCCCAAGATATTTGTCCAAGATTGTAGCACAGATATTTTGAGCATACATGTAAGTAAAGGTATCTAAGAAAGGTCCCTTTTCTTTTCGAGTTCGATGGGCTGACAATACGGGAAAAGACACCTCAGCCTTGGGTCGAAACTCACTTTGATACAACTACTGCCCACAACCTTGGACGTCACTGTTCAGAACGCATGTCCCATGATATGGTTGCTGACTGTGACTTGGGCCTGCTGTGTAGTAAGCCTGTACAGCATGTGAAGTATCACATGAGGATTTGGTCGCTAAGTAACTGCCATGCATGCTCAACACAGTGAGTTTCGATCCATGGCAGAGGTCCCTTTTCCTGTACTTGTCAGCCTAGTGAATGCAAAAAGAAAAGAGCCCTCCCTAGCAGGGAAAAGTCTCCTCACCCCTGACAAAACCCCTTAAACCAACTCAGTATTATTTGAGTCTATAATAATATTATTATTGAACATGGCCAGGGGTTCCTTACTTGAAGTTCCTTTAAGTCGGCAAGTTTACGCGTCTCATTAATCTGAAAGTTTGCAGTCTTCAACACTAGGAAATAAACGAAAACAAGGTTTAGGGAGGGGAAACTTTGTTTACATTTTTTACCCTTTTAGCACAAGGAGATCGCTTTGTAATCAGTAAGGCTGAAATAAAGTACTGAATGTTGAAAGTGCATTGCGCTCGACTATCTCTGGAAATTTGAACACCATATATCACGTAATCTCTGAGGAATGATGATTTGAAAATTCGAAATTTGACAAAGACGTTTTTTATTAGTTTTTCATGGCTTCTAACTACCTGGTTCTCAAAGCTAAAAGGGTTAAAATTGAAGATTAAACTAAGTTTAACAAGTTCTTTTATCTTTTGAAGTCAATTAGTAAATAGCATGGTGCCTTCTGAGAGCAAACTCGTATGTCTACTCATATAGACAATGAGGCAAGCAAAAATCCCTGATAAAGAATCATTAAGCATTTGACGATAATTATGCTCTGTATAATTATGCATTCTAATCTGCAATTATAACTGAATTTGTTTTATTAGTAATTTTTGTTCAGTTTATTGCTCCTAAGGAGAGCGCAATCAATAGGGTTAGATTAGAGAAAGCTGAAATATTGACCCGTGGCCCTAGTCGGACAGAAAAGGCGATAATAAAGTTAGCTAATGCAAGTTAAAGAAATCTTTATTTGGGAATAAAACGAAAGAAAGCGTCGCGCTTTTCGCTACTTGAGGACTATTAATAATAGTCCTCTAGTAGCGTAGCCAATTATAATGCAGGATTTGCATTAGTCCACTAGTTGGGTGATACTAAAATAGTTTAGCCATCACCTTTAAAGAATGTTATTAGTTTGATGTGGGCTCAGAGATGCCCGGAGGAAATCTGAGTGATCAAACGACCTTCCTATTACTAGTTTGGATGGTATAAAACTCGTAGACGCTCTTCCATTAAACTCTCTTCAAAGCTTGAAGGCGGGACGGGAGCTGAGTTTTTGTTGAGAAAAATGCTTATCAAATTTTAGGCCCATTTAAACTTCTGCTACAGCGTCGCAGTCAGCACTTTATTTAGCCAAATCTCGGGAACGTTTGACCAGGTCGTTCATCGTTGTTTTGAAAAGGCAAAATGTTGAAAACGTATCCCTGAGTCACCATCGAAAATCAAACTGATTTAAACTGTCATTAACCACCGATTCAACTTTTCCTTAGTTCTCAAAAATGTTAGATGGAGTTGAATACTTCTGTACACACGCTTGCTCACATTGGGGCTAAATCGCTCTGGTTCCAGTTCCCATCGTTTCTCTTAGCCGGCGGGGCCTTTGCAAGAGAAAATGAAGGGCTCTGGAGACATATATGTAGCATCTTGCAGTTTTCCGCAGTTCAATGGTAATAAACATGGTGGCGCTCGGAAGGATTACCTTCGGAGAGCCTCTATGTGAGGCATTTAAGCCTCAACTTAAAGAAAGTGTCCATTCGTGTCGAACAGTAAGAAGCAATAAGTAATATCGTAGTTTTAAAAAAAAGCCACTCTGGTCATTTTACCAAGCGGTTTCGCGCCAGCTGACCCCATCGCACCACATCGGCCATTTTTACTTCCGGTTCACGACTTTATTGTTCGCAAACTAATCAATGAACAATTTGAATTTCCTTTGTCTGTAGATCCCTTCATTTTCTCATGCGAAGGCCCTGCCAGCTAAGAGGAACGATGGGATCTGGGAAAAGAATGGGGCTAAATCTGAAAAGTAGAGTTTGGTTTCTTGTTCTTAGTTCCTCGCAATCAAAGGGTTGGCTCATTCGTAAAATAAACCCATCTTTGAAAACACCATTTACAGGAAAATATCGACATTTTACTGCGTATATATGCCCCTGGTCATTGCCACCTAGCAAAATAGCATGTACCATACCTCCTGGTAAATCAGCAAAATACTTGGCCTTCATGTGTCTGATGCCATCTGATGTAAAAAATAGCTCTTCAAGGCCATTTCTTAAAAAAAGCTGAAATAACAAACATAATATTTAATACCCGTAAAAAGATGATTTGCTGACATTACGGTGCACATCATCAAAAATGAGCAAAGCGTTGGAAACAACTAAAAATGCAAGCCCCGGTGCATTTCGTGAGTTGAGCCAGTACTTAGGCAAGGTCATTTGGCAGGAGTTGAAGAATCAATAATGCTGAGAGTACTGTAGGCAGAACGAAAATTTCCGATTTCCTGGAGTCATTACTGCAAATGCTGCTTCATTAGTTATATCCTCTGCATCCCAGGAGAAGGGCTGGACTAATATTGTGGTTAACTGCTGCATACAATATAGCTTTAATTTTCAATACTCACGTTTTTGAGATGCAACATATACAAAGCACTAAGGTTTGGACCGAAGCTGCCATATTCGTTTTCCACTTGAAAGGCTATGATAGGACCCCCATGAGAAAACTGAAACAAATTAAAAGAGCCATTCAATCAATGGCCCACTTTGACATAATCAATTACTTCTTAGACGGACGCCATTCTGTGCTTGGCAGGTGTTCTTACAAGGGGAAGAACGGAAGGTGAGTTGGATGCAAAAATGTCCACGGGCCTTGAAATGGGTTGAAAGAAACGACCTAAACAAAGCGGCAATACACTTATTTCAAAGTGGCCGCCAGTTTAGTATTCTTTTGTTTAATTCAAAATTGGCCCTTTTCGCCTTGTTCAAGGTTAAATATCCTTTCAATTCTTACGTTTGAAAGCGAGGCCAAAGGGTCAATATGCAAGGAAACAAAAGAACAAATTAGCGGCCATTTTGGAATAAGGTTTTCAGCTTGGATAACGAACCAGGTATTAGCCATCAAAAGCGCTAATGATCTCATTCTTTGATTCCACCTGACGTCACGGCTGCCATGTTGGTGCAGGAAAGAAGAATAGCGAAAAAGTCTTTTGGGAATTTGACTCTATTATTATGCAAAACTTGAGGAGCCATTTTCCATTGTTTTGGCACCAACATTGCCGTCTTATCACGTGAGTCCAGTCAAAGAGTACATTCCTTGTAAAATTTCAAATTTTCAAAGCAACATTGCTTAGAGATTATCCGGTTCATTGCATTCAAATTTCAGAGATTAAGGACGCTCGAAAGGGTTTCAACTCCTAGAAGACACTCTCTTTAGATCGAATGACGCTACAACAATGTATCACGTAACAGCAATGTTATGGTACCATATGAAACACCGATTATTTCCAAACAAGATGTGATCATTATTGTGATATAATAAGTTACCTTGGCAATGGGAAGGCCCAGCTAAAACACCCTATATTTTGGATTTAGCTTCTCGTATCTCAAAAACGATCAGGCTGATCCTCCTTTTTTTGGTTGAAAAGTGATTAGAACGCCACGATGAAACTTAAGGCAAAGTTTAAAAAAATTCTGCCAAGCAGATTCAGAGCCACCTCAAAAAAATCGCAGAATTAAGGTGGCTCTGAATCCACTGGACAGAATTTTTTCTGTCTTTACAGAAAGCTTCATCTTGCCCTTCTGATTACTTTTCAGAAATAAAAAATGGGGGTCACCGAGTTCGGTTTTGAGATAAAAGCAACTAAAGAAAAAATAAAGGCTATTTTTACAGCTAGGGCCTGCCCGTTGCCACGGTGACATATTACATCACAATAATGACTGCATCTTGTTCAGCAAAACTCCGTGTTTCATTTGGTACATGTACCACAATATTGCTAATAAATGATACAGTGTTGTAGTGCTGATCCTTCTAATAAGAGCATTGTAAACGTGGAAGAGTTGAAACTGATTCGAGCGACCTTAAACACGAAGACGCACTATAAAAGGGATGGCTTCACGCTCTGCCTTTGTTCGAATTCATTCAAGCACAACTGATTAATTATCCAAGATGGTGATCAACAAACAGCAATACAGAGACGGAGCCCTAAAAGATGTTTCTAGCGCAAGAATAAGGGAGTCCAGTTTATAAAAGAATGACAGATAACATTTTATGACATATTACGGGGGCATATACATAACGGGCTTTTTCATTGCACAATTTATCACAGAGCTCTGTTGCGTCCAAGGTTGCTTGATATATCATCATTTGCATGTGCCTAAGGCACCACGCCTTTTATAGTACGTCTTTGTGTTTAAAGCATCATCATGCATCATGCTAATGAGACAAAAAATGTAAAATGCAAGGAATGCACTCACTTCTTTTAAAATACCCGTCAATTTTCTTCAAACGATACCTGTATGGTAATATCTGTAAGTAATTACACTTACCTGAAGAGGGACGAAAATCGGAAGAATTTTGCTAAAATAGT
>NC_090895.1:18383848-18386348 GCF_036669925.1 Montipora capricornis | reverse complement strand
AGTAGTACTAGTACTGTACATGTAGTAGTAGTAGTGGTAGTGGTAGTGGTAGTGTTAATGGTAGTGGTAGTGGTAGTGGTAGCGGTAGTGGTAGTGGTAACAGTAGTGGTAGTGGTAGCAATAGTGGTAGTGGTAGTAGATAGAAGTGGTAGTGGTAGTAGAAGTGATAGTGGTAGTAGTAGTGGTAGTGGTAGTGGTAGGAGATAGAAGTGGTAGTGGTAGTGGTAGTAGAAGTGGTAGTGGTAGTAGTAGTGGTAGTGGTAGTGATAGTGGTAGTGGTAGTAGAAGTCGTAGTGGTACTCAGGTAACATCATTGAATGGGGGTATTGAGGACGAAGTTATCATGACGTGACACAATAATCCAAGATGCCTTGATCAGTGTCACTCTGTGGGGTATTGCAGGTTACTAAGCTTCAGCCAGAGTGTTGGAAACCCAATCTCCTCCAGTGAATAAACACAATTCACAGAGAAGATCTCACCCTTTTGTTCACAAGCTATCTCAAACAATCAACATGGCACATGGAAGAAAAAAATTGCTTACAAAGCAGTTCTGAAATTGAGGTTCCATGTGATTGAGAGATGTGTCCATATTAGAAACAAAATGCAATCATCAGGCCTTCTGACAGGGTGCGCGGGTGCGGAACTGCACAAATCCGCACAATTCGGGAAAATTTGCAAAATACCGCACAATGCGGACTTATCTACCCAAAATTTTAATCAAAACGTGTTTTTCTATTGAGTATCAGGAGATCTAGAATATATTTAGGCTATTTTCAGACTATTTACCTTGAAAACACTCTAGTATTTCCACGCTTTCAGCGAACAACTCATCGATTGGGTTACACAATTAGTGACTGATACAGACTATTTCGATATACATGACATACAATAGAGGCTCGCTAGGTTTTCTGGGGCAATTTCCTAGAGTGGTTTTGTTTAGCACATTCGATTGCTTCAACAAACATAAAAACAGTTTTAAATAGGTTCTAAACTTCAGTCAATAATATAAAATTCATTTGAAGTAAAATGTAGACTGAGGTAAGTCAGCCATTACAGCAGGAATTTCACATTGATATGGTTAAAGAAAAGGTAGACAAGGAGAACACGATGTTTGCAAGATTGCGCAATCCCGCACAAATTCCCTCACAATTGACTTTTTTCCCGCACAATTGGCCTCCAAAATAGCGCACAATTTTACTTTTTTTCCCGCACCCTGTCAGAAGGCCTGAATCATGCACATCCAGCAAAAAGAACAATAATATAATGCTATTCCATGCATAACATTAATTTCAACAAGGGAATGAACTGAGGCTACCATGTCAGCGGGTTGCAAGTGCTGACTCAGTTACAAATGAAAAGGATGACAAGTACAAGTTCACTGGGGACATAAATATAAAAAAATTCATCTTGCATTTGAAACAAAGTAGTTTCAAGCCATTTATAATTATACTCATCTGGTACTTACACAACATCCAAAATTCCCTTGAGGTTGAGATGACCTTTGACTTCTTCATGTAAATTCCATGGAACATACCTGTCAACCAGACATTCAAGTAATTTGAGTAAGAGTTTCAAAAAGAGAGTTCCCTTGTAATATTTACCATAGGTACTATTTTATAGACCATGTGCCTAATATTATTATAAAAGAGGTAACATAAAGAATAATTAAGAATAGCACATGTACCAATAACCCGTGTATTATACCAGGGTTTTCAACAGTTTTGTAAAGTAGTTGACATTACTTCTGAATGCACCGGACATGACATTTTTTTGGGTCGCAAGGTGCCTTGCGAGCGCCAAAGGCACAAGCTACACCTAGGGGGGTCTGGGGACATGCCCCCTCTCCCCCACAGCAAATATATTTTTAAATAGAACACTCAGAAACATTGTTTCCAGTGTTTCTGGAACCCAAGAATCAGTTTCTCAGGCATGGCTGGAGTTCACTCAAATTACAAATAATATAATAATGTAACAATAAAAAACAAACAAAACCCCTCAATTATTACCAGACATGCAACGGGAAATGATGAACGAAACATCCACCCTCTGGCCTCAAACAAAAACCCTGATCAATGATACATGTACAGAGTTTCTTTCTCCTTAAGTAGCTATGAAAATTAGATTGTGATCATGCACACATACTAATTTTTGATAATAACATAATAATTATAAAATTTCATTAATGATTATTAACATCAGGCAGGTACATACCGTATTTACCCGCGGATAGGCCGCACTTTTTTCCCGCAAAAATGGGACCGAAATTAGGGATGCGGCCTATACGCGGGTACAAGCGTTTTGATACCTCATTAATATGCAAGAGATCTCACGGTCATACACTAAATTGGCGTTTTAATGTTCGCATTCAATTGTTACTAACTTACAACACATACAACTATAAACACTAAACCATTGTTTTTGTTAACAAAATATCCTTTAGTCTTAATTAGAGTGAAATTGGTAAGTTTTCACACCTATAGTTTTTGATCTCTCATTGGGA
>NC_090895.1:18366348-18371348 GCF_036669925.1 Montipora capricornis | reverse complement strand
TTCTCTGATTATGTGCTCGGCATCCCTTTCACCCTGAAAACAGACCACAAACCGCTTACTGTACTCCTGAATTCATCAGAGCTCTCAAAAGATGCCCCCCGTATCCTGCGATTCCGCCTGAGACTTATGAAAAACAGCTATCAAGTTCAATATGTGCCAGGAAAACATCAAGTTACCGCAGATACACTCTCACGTGCTCCTGCTGGCCTACCAGGGATAGAAGATAAACTGCTTGTCGAAGAAGTAGAGGCCTTTTCAACTCCGACCACTTCCTAGCTCCCAGCCACGCCCAACCGACTACAGCAGAAAAGGGATGCGCAGAAGGTAGACGAAGAATGCCCCCTTTTAAGATCGTATTGCCTTCACGGATGGCCCCCTTACTTGCCTCACCAGCCGTTACTGCGCCCATATTGGGAGAACAGAAGCCACCTCACGATTGTTGATGACTTACTCCTGTACGATGATCGTATAGTCATTCCGAGGAACATGCGACTACAAATCCTCGACTGCATTCATACTGGTCACTTGGGTCTGACTAAGTGTAGACCCAGGGCACGCACTTCCGTATGGTGGCCGGGACTCTCTACAC
This sequence comes from Montipora capricornis, assembly GCF_036669925.1. Classification (NCBI taxonomy): domain Eukaryota; kingdom Metazoa; phylum Cnidaria; class Anthozoa; order Scleractinia; family Acroporidae; genus Montipora; species Montipora capricornis. The sequence goes on along the minus strand of NC_090895.1, from coordinate 18,370,759 downwards.
AAATTGGTGAGTTGATCACCCGATACCACACCTGTGCCAAGGACCAACCAACGCCCAGAGAACCCCTCTTGCCTTTGTCCTTCCCAGGCCGCCCATGGGAGAGGGTAACAACAGACCTGTATGATTTTCAAGGAAGAAAATACATCATCGTGGTAGACTATTACTCGAGGTGGTTTGACATCAAAGAACTCTCTGATGAGACTTCTCATTCAGTTATAAAAGCTCTCAGGGAGGTTTTCGCCACACATGGAATCCCAGATGCCATTATGTCGGACAACGGGCCACAGTATAGTGCAGAGACTTTTCGACAGTTTGCCGAAGCATACCGTTTCACACATGTTACTAATTCGCCAAAATTCCCCCGGCGAACGGCGAAGTCGAAAGAGCCATTCGCACAGCGAAGTCTATGCTGAGGAAAAACGAAGACATCTTCAGCGCCCTCTTGACTTACAGATCAACTCCTCTACAGAATGGCTACTCACCCAGTGAACTACTGATGGGACGTCACCTGCAAACACAGCTACCAACTCTTCCAACCCACTTGTACCCTAATGTGCAGATAAAAGATCACCAGTTGGTGGAAGAAAAGGAAAGCTTGTATCGATTGAACCAACAGCGCAACTTTAACAGGCGTCACAGAGCAAAGGAACTGCCAACACTTGAACTGGGTGGCCGAGTTTGGATAAGAGATCAAGATCGGTATGGCCTGGTGACAGGGAAAACTGAGAAACCACGATCTTATCTTGTCACTACAGAAAGGGGCACACTCCGACGAAACCGCTCTGCCTTAGTAACCGCAGCAAAACCAGCTGAAGCCGAACAGCACCCAGCTATGCCGGCCTGTGATGTCACCCCTGCCTCACCAGTACCTGTCATTCCTGTATTGCCAGTGCCCAGCACTCCGTCGAGGCCTCAGACTACGCAGGTGCCCCCATCCTCACAGACAGCTGTCCCAGTAGCCACTCTAGCAACAACGCTGGATGAGTGCGTACCTCCGCAAAGTCCAAGCCCTGCGGTCCTGACAACCCGGTCGGGAAGAGCTGTGAGACCACCAGAACGCTTGAATCTTTAGTTGAACATTGAACTGTGTGTGCCTCAGGGCTTCACATGAACATTTTGATTTGTTGTTCGTATTCCTGTTGTTGTTCGTTTTGTTATATTTTCATAGCTTTCCCTTTTGAGGGGGGGATGTAGGATTAGGCATTGCATGCTGGGATCGATAGGTCGGCCATCTTGAATAAACCTCGAGCTAGTCAACCTCGTTCCCAGGGTCTTCTCGGCTTTCAATATGGCGGCGGGTCTTGAGAAGACCCTGGCACACAGCAGATCATGTGATCAATATTTGTCCATCGAGGATGGACAAATATGCAAATTTTTTCAAAATGGCGGCAAAGAATAAGGTGAGAGAAATCTGGGTACGACAACTGCCAACAAACAAAATGGAGTACGAAGGGGGAACCCAAAGCTGTAAACTTTGCTTTAAGAAACCAAAAATACGGATGGATGAATGCACGAGCAACGAGAATGCGGTAGATGACAGAGAAATCTTGCTTTTCCTTTCATTTCATGTTATTTTAAACCAATGCAATCTTATAGACGGCTATTATTTCTCGAGGCTGTGATTATTAAACAGTTTGGAAACAGCCATTGCACACAGTTTCACCCGTAGCATCACAGACATTTGATTACCTTAAAATCCAGTGAGCTAAGGTTTAATGAAAGCCCTGGTTCTAGCTATTTAGTCACGGAGGTGTGTACGCTGTCTTCCGTAATGTATAGTTTATATTGCATGTTTATTTTCAATCAATTAAACCTAATTATCATTAATTTTTCATACACTTGAATGATTATCTGATTTCTTATCGGTGTATGTGATAGAGGGAGGGGTTGGCGCAGTGGTAAGATCTCTGCCTTCCAACCCTAAGGTCCCGGGTTCCATTCCCGGTTCTGCCGAGACTGGAATATTTGGCGACCTTCTTTCCCGCTAAAGTTCACTCAGCTTTCCATCCTTCCGAGGTCGGTAAAATGAGTACCAGCATGCATGGACTGCTTAGAAGCGGCTGCAATTTGTGCCTGTATATGCTTCCAGTCCGCTGGGGGTAAATTGATCATTGTAAAGCGCCTTTGAGACGTGTGATAAGGGCGCTATATAAATGCACCACTTTACTTCACTTTATATGAGCCTTCTGACAACAACTTTCCCCAGTATACATTAACCCAAAGCTATTTTCCTAAAAGGAAGTATTATTATACCACATATATATATCTGTGGTACTTCATTTTCACATTGAAACCATTAGATTGTTGTATTGTGGTTTTATCTCTCATCACATCGATTGACTGCAAGTATTGTCATGTCAGTCTAAAATCAGTATTTTAATTGTCTTCTGATTGCCAACAGGGAACCACAGCATGTTTAGTGCCCACATTCTGATTCTCACAACTTGTTATAATTTGTAAATATATTTTGTGGTAAAGTTGACATAATCAAGCACATGTACATTGTTGAACATGCTATTCCATAGGATTAGCAATCTGCTTCTTGCGCTTTTCAAGCTATGAAAAGATCTTTTCCACGTCTTGTCCTACCAGTGAAGACAATGTGATGTCTTGGAATGCTGCTCATGAAATCTGTTGAGCCTAATTAAAAAAGGGCACAATTTGTGCAAGTCCTAAACATAAGCATCTCATCATCTTTAGCGGTTCTTGTCAAATGAGCCCAGGGTTAGGGGTGGATCTTTGCTGTTTTATCAAACTGGCTTTTAATCTGCTGTTTTGGAGGCAGTGACAATGGCACGGTTTGTTTTATTTGCCTCCATTCCTTAAACTACATTTTTGTTTGATTTCGTTTACTCAGAAACGAATTGTATCTATTTAGACTTCAGGGTGAACTATCATACAATGAAGTAGCGTGATCATTCAAAACAGAGTTTGTAATTGAACATCTGAACATCTATGAGACGTAAAAACAAACTTGTGAACATGTGAACCTGAAGTATAGCAAATCATAACGCTGACAAGCATGAAAGTGAACGAAATGGGTCATAAATATGAAGTTTTCACTATCTGAATGATTTTCGGTTATATTGAAGGGATATATTGTTGAAAAATCCAAAGCTATCTCTCTTCATGGTAATAAGTAATGTAAACAATCTTCCCACTGGTGAGTTGTAGTACTGGTAGTAAATTGGGTTTTCCAGGAACCAGTTATTATTTTAAAGTTAGTACTGGTAACTTCCTAGGTTCACATGTACCTGGCCACAAGTAATGGAAGATTCACAGAAAATGGAATTTGAAATTTTATGCTGTGGCATTTGAAGGAAAATTAGGTATTTGTAGACAAGTATCATTATGTTCTTCTCTTTAATGGTTAATATTCCTTGACAGGCTTCTAACCGTTCAGATAGTTTGCGTCCACATTTTTGTCCTTCTTTGTTGAGAGTTTCAATAGACAAAGTGAAATAGATATGACCGACCAAATGACCCACACCACAGTATTTTATCTTTTCTCCTGCCCTTACCATTCCAGAAACAAAACACTATTTATTTTGTGAAATAGTTTCTTGTTGCTGGTGAAGTTGCAAATTTCCTGTGCTTTGTCAGCTTCAATTTTATTTCCCAATCCCCCTGTCCAGTCCGCAATCTTCCCCCACATCACTCGATGTACCACATCTTCAGACAGTAATTAAAATGCCACAACTTGAGCAATGCTAGAAAATATTTTCAAAGCATGTTTTGAAAACGAATAATTCAACTTAAATTATTGGAGTACAAGAAAACTCACAGGAGTGTGATGCTAAAAAAGTAATGTGTACAAAATTAAAGAATACTGTTTAATATACATATTTATATTTTTAAATCAGAAGAAGCAAAAATTGAAGTCGTTAGCAAATTGACAGGTCAATAAGACTATAAGGATAAGCCTTAAAATTATTTTCAAGAATAATAATTATTGTTAAGACTTCACAATCTTAAACAACTCTCTTGGAAAATTACAAGATGACATGCACTTTGTTTGGGGTGAGGAGATTAATATTTTTTATCAATGAAAGTAAAAGGCAACGATGAAAACCGACCGAGCTAGATCTCTCTGTGAACCACTAGCTGAAGAGTGTGGAAGGGATGGGAAAGAATATGGATTACTGCAGCTGCAGGTCTATTGAAATAAAACACAGGTCACATTCCACAGGTGAGTGTACATGTCACCGTGCTGCAGACAAATAAACAACACCAAACGTGTCTGCTAGCGCTAATCACTCAACGAAAATGTTGTTTCAGGTCTCAGGAAAACTTTTGGCTTAGTTGTTGATTATTGGAGCAGCGACCTCTAGTCTTGACCTGTATTTAACAGACCCGCCTTCGTTGCAGCTGTCACACGAGTCAACAGAACCACATACAACTGCTAAATCAA
>NC_090895.1:18331348-18333848 GCF_036669925.1 Montipora capricornis | reverse complement strand
AGGTTTTTTCATGTTTTTGGTTTAGTAAGTGCTATGTAAAAACTATTTTACCCCAAGACATAGTAAATATACAGCAAGCCTTTGCTTCAACATAGGAAATTAGATAGCAGTATGTGAATTATATGGAAATGTTACACTCCTGGTTGTTTGTGTGGGTGCAGTATGTTAAAACGATCTCATCCCAATACATAGCAAATGCATAGGAAGCCATAGGAAATAGATAGCAGTATGTAAAAGCAATGTAAACTTTTCTTCATTTGATGTGCTATGTGAAAACTATGCTTTACAATCACATACCAAAAGCATAGTATGCATTTACTATGTAAGTGAAAAGTATACTTAGACTTCAGATAACATAGTCAATATATAGCTATTTAAAAACTATGTGAAGATTTTCAATAGTGTTTATATAGCTATTTGAGAGCTATGTGACGTTTAATTAAATATTATTGCAATAGTAATTGCATATGCTTTACATATACTGAACTATGTAATGTAGCAAGTGACATAGTTATTACATAGCAAGTAAGGAGCAGGAAATAGCCTTTATATAGCTCAACATAGTTATGTGATAAACTTTACATAGCATTTACATATGTCTGGTTCTACAAGGGATATAGCACGAACCGTAGCCCCCCCTTTCGTGTTAAGAGAAGGACCCTCTACCCTCTCCGAAACAGCTTCTTTAATGCCACGTCTGACTCAGTTTTCTTCCTTGTCCAGGATCTTGACATCACATAGATCAAACGAGTGCCCCGAGCTTCGTAAATGGTTATAGACGGCAGAATTCTGTGCCTCGATGGTACTAGGCCTTTTATGCTGTCCCATTCCCTTATCCCGTATACCACATGGGAGATCTTATCTTTCGGGGCTTGTCCTTGACATTGACCAACTTCTGCCTTAAGGTGTTAAGTGGCTTGAAAGTGGTGGAAAAACCGAAGGATCTGAAGACTGACTTCATGGCATCAGAGACACCGGTCACATAGGGGACAGTAATTCGGATGTTCCGCGATCCACTCGGTCCAGTCCTCTGTTCTTGTCCCTGTTGCTAATGGTCGCGTTGCGAAGAACTTGATGCTTTCTGGAAGGCCCAGCTTAGGTAGCCGCAAAAATTCAATGCATTCCTGATGTGTTTTTTCTCTTTCTCTACTTCGTCCGGATGGCTGATTAGGGTGTTGGCTCTATGTTCAAGGGTGCGTATCACCCCTAGCTTGTGTATAAGGGGGTGATGGGAACTGAACTGGAGGTATTGATCCGTGTGTGATGGCTTGCGATAAACGCTGGTAGAAAGAGAAGATTTCGTGGCAACATTTTTGTCAACAAACTTTGCCGTCAAAACTGGGTTGCCGGCGAGCGGCGATTCGAACCTGTTGTGCTTTTGCTGTTATTTGAGCTTAATCTAGCTATTTTGAGACGAATTCAGTCTGGTATTTTCGAATCACGTGTAAGAAGACTTCAAACCTGTATTGATAATGCGGAATTTAATTGTGTTAAATTACGACAGGGTAGATGGAAAACGACGTCATTTACGCGCAGAAATGCACCGTTTCCAGTGAAAGGGAAAATGATTGACAGAATAGCACAGTTTTGACTGCCGCGTGCACTGCGGGGGCGGGGTCCGTATGCACGGAGGAAAATGTTAGTGTTTTTTTTTACTTCCAAAATTGAAACAAATTTTTTTCTCGCACATATTTCCTACCAGCCAATCAAAACGCACGTCTGACAGCACATAACCAGTCAAAATTCGTGTGTCACAGCCGTGTTTACATACTCTCATCTAAACATCTTAACACGGTCAAACACAGCTATTGACCAATGACAAGGCATTGACATAAAATAGACGGATAAGACAAGTGGATGACTACCTTGTCATCTGAACGTGGAAATACTAAAAAAAATTGACCTTAAATAAACAAGCTGTTATGACTATAAAACCCCATAACAGTTCTCTACCTACAGTATCTGTTGTTGTTGTATCTCAATCGAATGTAAATATTGAGGAAAGAAAAAACTACCTCATCCCAGCAGGCGCCCCCTTCCTCAAACTAAAGTTACCAAAAGTAAATTAGTGCAGGAGGGGATAAACTGAAAGTGCAGCCGACATTTACATCATTGACGAGTAGCGAAACGGATGACTGAGCGATCGAGTGAGTTTGTTTATCGCCTATATTGGACGATGAACCAGGCTCCTAGACAAAAATGTATTCAAATTAACACGGCATTGCTTTCAAAAGCACAACTCGTTTAATTACCGCCTCGGGGGAGGGTCCTCGTAAGCGAATCAGCTAAAAGTTCTATGACATTTCGTGACTTAGATTGACTATCAGTGATTGTTTTTATTGCAGTAACATGCGTCTAAATATATATTTCTAAAGTCCTATGCTACTGTGTTGGACTGTTATCAGGAAAGAAAACGAAACAGAATTCAATTTTGTGTGCTTTGTAGTTCACCTTATTGTCTGATTGTAAACATTACTTCATCGTGATTGGCTGCGAGCAG
>NC_090895.1:18313848-18316348 GCF_036669925.1 Montipora capricornis | reverse complement strand
GTCTATGATAACGACAGGCCACGTGGAAATAACGTGTTTTTTTTCTTATGTCGATTTCCAACGTTGATTTTCAATGTTTTATTTTCAATGTTTATTTTTAATGTTGATTTTGGATGTTGATTTTCAATGTTGATTTTTCTTTCTTTCTTTTTTTTTTTTTTCAATTATATGTATTTTTTTAATATTTTTAGTGCTTAAATTATTTTTCTTTACTTTTTTTTCTTTTTAATTTGTCAACAACTATTTTTTTACTTTATATCATTAATGTTTATTAAAATACTATTTTTCTCCCTTTTTGGATGGCTAATATTTTTCGTTTCTTTCCATTTTTTATTCTTTTCTCCTCAAAAACTTACATATTTTACTATGATAATGCTGGGCCACCATAGTAAAGGAAAGGCTGGCAACTCATTTCTAACTTACCTCAGATCTCGCCGAAAAAATTCACACTTCTCAAGCATCAGTCACGCTCAAACTCCGGCGATGGCTACACGGATAAATTTACTTCCCCTTGACCAAGTTTCAAGGTCCAGAGAGTATCCATTGCTGAGAAACTGCGAAAAATATTCAAATTTTCAAACTCCTTCGAGGCTCGCTAACAACCAATTTTGACACGGCTGGTCAACGGTTCACTGAGCCTCCATACGGTGAGCGCAAACCTACGCAAGTGTACCCATAGTTGGGCAGAGCAAAACAAATCCCAGACTCGTCCCCAAATACCTGCCTGAGGTCATGTTCGAGTTTCTAAATCGGCGAACGATATTAAAAGTTCCACACTGAAACCTTAAACACAGCTCCCATCGCCTTGGTTGCCCCACCGCATGTTATAAATCCGGATTTTCATCGAACTCCGTAAGTACTGAAGCTGTTTGAAGCCTCGCGCGCGCAAAAATCTGTTTGTTGTTGTTGGAAAAAGTATAGTTTTGTTAAGTGAATTGCTTTGAGCCAAAGAAATCACCGCACCGTAATTTCTACTATCCAAAAAACAGACAAGCGAGATTGTAACTCGGATACCTTTCAGGTATTCCGAGTAATAATTGTTGGTTTTCGATCGATATCGCTTGATGCACCCGCCGGTGTGAGAAATAATTTTGAACATTTCAACGCAACTGGAAGCGCAAAAACAAAGCACAGATGATTTCAACGATGGTATTTTCCCTGGACTCTCAACAGAAAAATGTGTCCAAAAGGCTGAAAAGGTGCAGAGACCTTTTCATATGAATTTCTTCTGCAGACATGATAATGTGAGTTGTTGACGGATGAAAAATTAAACAGGATTGTGTTTCATACACTAGTAAATACCTTCGACTGCGTTTCAAACTCCATCCAAACAGCTTCAGTACTTACGGAGTTCGATGAAAATCCGGATTTATAACATGCGGTGGGGCAAGCCATCGCCGGAGTTTGAGCGTGAGTGATGCTTGAGAAGTGTGAATTTTTTCGGCGAGATCTGAGGTAAGTTAGAAATGAGTTGCCAGCCTTTCCTTTATTTAGGGAAGAGTGACGACTCGGGAATTTGAGAAGTCGCTTAAATCGCATTCAATCAGGCAAAAAACCACACAAAAAGCAAGAAATTCACCATGACAATAAAGTACGGCTTTTTTATTGAGAACTTTTGGGAGTAAATCTCTTTTCCAGTCTGTTATCAAGATTCCCATACAAATCCTTATAATTGTTTACCTTCCGACTCTGGGCCGCCTGTGCGCTCATATTGGGCCTGACCAAAAGTCTCTCAAGAATTCCGTTTGGTCGGCCAAATTTTGGCCGACCAAACTCGTGATCTGATTGGCTGTTGAAACGCCGGAAGTGAAAATGCCATCGTGATTGCGCGGAGCTCTCGCGAAGTCCTCGAGACTAATCTGCCATAAGTGTACGAAAAAATTTGCTCCCTTTTGTTCTTACAATGCCGTGGACGGTGCAACTTGATTTTATTTGTATAAATGGAGATATGCCATCTGAAATATCTCATAACTTGTCCAGAATCGGGTTTGAATCTCTGGAACGAGTGAAATTAGCGATTCCGTTGTCGAGCTCTGTGGCCATGGGGTTGAAAGTACTTTGGCACAAACTTCCCTGATGTTTTGAAAGCTAAATAGCTGGTTCTTTCAAATGGCAATGAAAACCGATGCATATTGGTTTCCTGGATGAGACAAGGGACATATATATCAACAGGAGGAGATGCTGATAAAATCGCAAGTTACACGAATGCATGTTTTGAATATCTGTGTATCTAACGGCTATATTTCTTTACTGTACATGACACGGTTTGTTTGCACACTTCATAATATTTCCAGTTGATTTAACTTAAAACTCACACTCCAGAAACTAAAATGGCATGTTTCCAGAGAGATCAATTGTACAACAATAAAAGAAACTTTGCGAGTCCATCTTACTGTTCGTTCTCCATCAAAAATTAACAGGCAAACGTACCATGATTTTACTGCGCGCAATTCTAGATATTACCCGAAAAAATCACCAAAGAAACCTTCATGGGCAAACA